>NW_005178428.1:0-131600 GCF_000341285.1 Galdieria sulphuraria
CGTAAATTCTTTGTCACGAAGACTTCTCACTAGTGAACTTGCAGAATTGTTGTTGGAATTGACTGGTGGTGTTCCTGGTTTACTTGTTCGAGCAATCAGTTACCTTTTGCTGTANAAATCATCCAACAACAATTTCTTATTATCNAAGGAAACCTTCTTGATCATAATGAANAGCTTTCTAGTAACAAATTATTGTGTTGCGACATTCTTACCTCGTCTGATAAGTCTCAGNGAGCAGCGNAAGCGCTTGTTAAGAATGCTTACGTTATTATCTTTGTATCGTATTCGATTNGATTTNGANGAAACTGTGCAAGTAAGCTCAAATTCNGATGTGTTTTTGTTNGACCTAGTTACAGATATGTGTCTCTATCGTCGATTGGTTATAGAACCAGACCACAACGAACGCTANGAAGTGTTGATTCCCAAGTTACTGATNGAATATATNGACCAAGGCTTAAAGGANGATCGTTTAGAATGGTTACTTTTACAAACCCTCAAGTCTCAATCTGTNGAATTCTTTTANGAGTCGAAATGTCGAATTTTGGAAGGTCTTATTGCTACACTGTTTTATTTACATTTTTCTCGGCATCCTACAAACAGCTCAATGTTTTCTACTCTTGGTCAATTGTCTCGTGTTTGGAANGAAATGAATTTCCAATTTTCTTCCGAATCTGCTGCTTATTATATGAAATCTATACATTATACCAGAGCTGTATCAGGAACAGAGAGAATGACATTTGGAAGCAANGAATGGGAAAGGATAGTGGAAGAAATGTTAGAACTNGAAAAGATATATATTCCATTTCATTCAACATCCTANAGTCCAGATATATTATTCAAGTTGCATGGAAGAACGAANGAGAAGAACTTGATGATTGTGGGTATTGCTTGNAAAGGCCGATGGAGTCGNAATGGTATTCGATGGAANGAAATTTTGGAAGAAGCTCACAAGCTTTTAAAACCAGTTCANGATCAAGTATTGACNAGTCATCCTACATGGCATTGTATGTTGATTATTATGAGTACTCAGTTAGCAACCAACGTATCNGAGGACTTGAATTATTCNAGTCGTTGTTATTCATTTGGCGANAGTGTTGGAGAATTCTTGATTCCTCACAACTGNGAATTGGTTATTCTTTCNGAAGCNGATGTAGAAAACGTTATTGGCAAAGACATTTTATCGAATTTAAGGAACGCTTTCAAGTCTGTGGANAATCCACATTCGAGAAACATTGGCATTTCAACCCTACAAGAAATAGTTTTATCTCTTTCCAAAAATATTTAGGAATATCTTGTTTTAATATCTGAGAATTTTTCCAAAAACAGACACTTTCAAAAGTCGTCATAAGTCGTGGGCTGTTTTATAAGACACTTTCAAAAACCATATCAAACTTGAGGAAATTATTCTTCTTACCACAAGTGTGTGATCTGTTTGACATACTCCATTGTTTCGTGCTGTATAATGCATAAATGAAGCTAATAGCAACAAAGCTGAGCTTTGACTTTAACGTTCATCTACTTTTCCATTGAAAACGACGAGGTAGATTGGACTTTGGAAATTCTTCAAAACTTGACAATTTGTTGCCACATATACTCGTGCTTGTCTTGGATCTTCTTCTACTTATCGTCAGAAAGAATATGGCATTACCTTCTTATTCAATTAGATCATCTTATTGAAATGGTCTTCACAATTCCAGGTTTGCTATTTTTACGATGCGTACATTTCAACTTGTTGTTCTTAGGATCTCATCATCAAACAAGGCGGTAAAGTATATCTAGTCAGAATAGTTGAGAAAATCACACGATATTAACCTGAGTCCAGGGATTTGTTGTCATTTTATCTTTCATTATTATCCAGGAAAATCTTATCAGTCTTGAATTTTTAAACAAACTTCATATGACCTGTAGAGATTGACGTGTCATTGAGGTTTCAAGGAGAGATTCGCTTCGACTACGAGATATTGCCTCTTATATATGTATTAACATTATGGAAGTTTAGTCATCAACTAGAGAAACTGTTGAAGAAGGAAACATTGTGTCATTTGTGTCTACATATTTCAATTGGATCTTTCTATGAAGGAGATGACATTCTATCACCATTTTCAAATTTATCTCTGAATGAAAGCAGTAGACACGCAACTTACAAGTTACAGAATGTAAAGACCAACCGAATGCAATTATTGTTTCTCAAAAGGCACACTATGATTTGTTACATGAAACACTTCCAGTCCGTCGATAATTTTTGTACCACAATGGAGAGATGTATCAAAAGAAGAATTGAGGAACAAGGTAGAAAGCATTCTTATGCTTGAAAGTCTTTCTGTGAGATGGATAGAACGGTACCTAAAAGATATACTTTGTTCTCTACGCTGCTTTTTGCTAGCATCTTCAAAATTCATCTTCATTAGAGAGAAATATACTTTGGTCTTATGAACTTTAGCGAATATGCTGAATAAACTCTGGATATTGCTAGCCACTTTGGTTTTTATCATATATATCAAGTAGAAAGAGCTACTTTCAAGTTGGTTTATCCAAAGCTTGTTTTGAAATATCATGAACGTTCCAGTTCTGTCGTGGGATTCCTTATAATTCGTTTGATTTGTCATTTTATTTTCCACTTGAATGTAGTGCTTCTACGACTCTTGGATTACAATTCGAAGCATTGTTTGCCCTGGTATTTATTATGTCTTTGACCATATTTTTATTTTAAGTTTGGAGAAGTCAGCTTATTTAAAAATAAAAAAGTGAAGGAGTATATTTTTGAAACCTTCAACAACCCTCTATCAGAAAGACTTATTTTTCTTCTAAAGTATGCCTTTTTCCATTCTGGAGTATCAGGACAATTTAGCGCTTCAGGATTTACATATTCTTTCGATGCTTGGGGATGCCTTCATAAAGCATTCGTATCCAATGAAGATGGCATTTTCATCCCACAATTACAACAATCACGAGGACCTGGCTTGATACTTCGTGCATTCAAAAACTTTTAAGTCGACTGGTTAGCCTTCTTTCGAGGAAATGACAGAATCTTCACACAAATTTCAATGACCACCTAAATATCTTATTTGAATCACATAAAAGTATTTTCACTTGAAAGGCAGAGGAGGGATTGATATTCGAACGGAAGCAGAAAAAGTTCCTTTTCTCGTGTCACAACGAATTGACCTTGGAAGCGATAGACATCTTTGCTATTCTTATTTCATGATACAATTCCAAGTCAGCATAAAACAATGACTATTCTGTCGTCACGCCAATAAAGAAGAAAAGAATGAAAGATAGAGATTCAACTTGTTCTCTTAATGACTAAGTATATGTTATATCCTCTAAGCTTTGGCTTATCGTAACGTGTAGTTTGTGCATTTATCGAGTTTACTTTCTATAAAGTTACATTGTTCTATAAAGTAACTATGAGATCTTTTGGTAGAAGCACTAGTTTCATCCAAATGATTTCTACAACAATAAATTATTGAATATAAAGGATTTGTAATGAAATGTACATTGCATACGGTGATGAGGGAAATGATGTCTTCTTCATCATTCAATTCCTCGGTTTCACTTGCTACTTTTCTTATTGGATAGTAATAGAACGAGAAACTTTGAAAGGTTTTGAATTTGTGTGGAATCAGTTATTTAGAATATCAACACCACTTAGTTCCACTTTGGAGAATATTTCTGTCAGACAAAGTTGACAAAAAAATGTTAGTTACATTTCGTACTGTTTCTCAGTCTTGTCCTTCTTGAGGCAAACCAAATTTTAATTTCAGAATAGGGTTCTTCTGTTCGATGCCTTTTCGAGTCTACAACCTTACAGGTTTCTGTATTCAATGCCAAAAAAGAAACATTAGCTACGAGCTAATCAATGAAGAAGTGTTTTGGAAACATATTTATGATACAGCCCAATATATATATATATATATATATGTATATATTGGTTGACTTGCAATTCACGACCTAATAGACTATCTATCCATACATATATTTAGAGGCTGTTTTCTATTTATTCTTCTTTATCAAAGGGAAAACAAAAAGGCTCTCAAGAGAAGTTCTATCTTCCTAGCACTATGGTTGATCATTCAACCAACTCGTATCTGCTTTGCCTTGGGACTCTAAAAGCTTCTCCAAGATACTCACGACAGACTGATGCCCTTTGTCTACTGCTTCATCCAACGGAGTGCGGTGAAACTCGTTTTCAATGCAAGGGTCTGCTCCTTCAGCTACTAGAAGCTGTACTATTTCCAACTCTCCCAATAAGGCCGCCCAGTGCAAAGGAGTATTTCCAGCACTTGACATACATAAGTTGGGCTCCATGAAAACAAATGGACCACGTACTCATTCTGGGCATTTATGTCGGCTCCTTGCTTCGTAAGAAACTTGGCCACTTCCAACTGTCCGTTAGCTGCTGCCAAGTGAAGTGGAGTATTCCGAAACTCGTCTCTGGCAGTGAACAAAAGTTTATTGGAATATTGAAAATACAAATCATGAACTACTTGAAAGTCACCAAAACGAGCAGCATTTAAAAAAGTCTCCATATGATCATCTTCACTGAAAGCTGCAGCATCATTGTCTGTAGCCATCTATTTCCAACAATCCCATTTCCAACTCTTTCTATTGCAAATCAATCATACTTCCCTTTTCTTGGTTCAAGTCAACTTCTTCTACTCCATAGATAAGATCCCAATTATCTTGTTTCTTAACGGATGAAGAAGCCTTTCTATCACTTTCAGCACTCTGTGGACCATTCTTATTAGAAGGCGACTGTTGTTCCACGTACTCTTCATTTTCATCTTCATAACGTTTTCTTTGTGAACTTTTGGCACTCTTTTTATCCATTTTCAAACTTCCCAACATGGACATAGACGCTGCATGTGCATTTGCAACAGCAGTAATCATTTTGTCCTCTGCTTCGAAAAACTCGATCAAACGATCAGGAAGTTGACCACGGTAATGTTCTAAAAACGTTGCTATCTCTTGTGCAAATACTTCAGCTTGAGAGTCGTATTTTTGCTTCGCTAAGGCCTCCTTTGAACGAGCACTTGAAGAAGCACCGTGACTATCAATGACAGAATCACTATAGTTCGTCCTGCATTCCTTATATAATTTCTTGGCATGTTTTACATTTTCTGCGAGCTCAATTTCTCTCTGACCATCCAAGGATATGGGACTCTCTGATAAATGGGTCAACTTGGCGTGGAAACGTTCCATAGCGTCATCAACAGTTCGGTCCTGTTCATATACTGCACGTTCCAAATCTGCGATCAACCTGGTTTCCGAAGGGGACTTGTTTCTTTCATAGCATTCCTGTTCGTTGTTCCAAACTAAGCTGCCTACTTGGTTCTAGTTCAACGTGAGAAACCTTTCCAAAAGATTACAAAGAAAAGAATACCTTCCATAACTGCAAATAAGTATCTCTCAAGTCTCTTCCACAAGCCACCACACTGTTGAGTTTATGTTGAAAAGTTGTTAGTCTCTTTTCCAAGCTTTCTTTGGTTTCTATCACAACTTCAAACTCCTTGGATAGGGAGTCAATTTTGGGTCTTCTTGTAAGTGTCGTGCGTTTTCCCAATTTATTCAGCACTCTTTGTTTTGCTTTTTGATATGTTCCAGCAAACTTTTTTTTATAACCTTTGGAACTACTTCCCTCCTCTATTTCCATGTTTACAAAAGAACTGTCAATTCTCTCCACCAATTCTAAAAAATTCTCATTTGAATTCCAATCGGACAATGATCACTTCCTTCTATCTTATCCAATATAAAGGCATCCACTAAATTGCTCACCAAAGAGGAAGATAATAGACTAGAGAATATGAGATAAATAAATATATCAACAGCTGCAATACTACCAATAATCAATTCTCCAACCTTGGTTACGAAGTCGGCCTCCTGTTTTATAATCCCAAAAAGAATAAGCTTCTTTTCTATGTGGATAAAGATACCGAAAGGAATCGACCATTTTGGTTTCTTCTAAAAATTTTGAAAAATTGTTACGTTCACTTTGAACAAAACCAGCTTTGGAACCCAAACGTTCGGGAGCATACACATCTATATCTTGATGCGCAACGTTTAAATCACCCAATAGAACGATTGGCTTCTTCATCTATACACGTTCACTCTTATTCTACCATAATTTCTCAACTTACTTGTAATTCACATATATAAGAGCAAAAGCTAGGATCCCATGAGTGAACACGATACTCCAAGTTCTTCAATTTATCTCCCGAGTTGGGTACATAACTTGTCATATTATTTAAACTGGTCTCAATGAGATATGCAATATTATGTTGTTTGACTTACACACTAGCTACATAAAAATTCTCATATTCTGCTACTATCAAACGACTAGGTGCAATATAGAGCAACCTTTTCTTTAACATCAAGAACTTACCCAGTCTTATTATGTTCCGAGTAGACACCTTCAAAGTCCTTTAAGACAGCGATGGGAGCCATTTTACTAAACAATGCAGTTCCCGAATATCCACGTTTTGTCTCACAACAATTGAAAAACTTCTTATATTGTGGTAACAAAAAGGCACCGGGTACTTTATCTTCAGTTAATTTGGTTTCTTGCAAACAAATAAAGTCAGGATCCTCTTGACTAACTAGATTGACCAACTGTTTTCTTTCCAATACTCGCTTCAAACTGTTTACATTCCACGACAAAAACTTCAAAAGGGTTTCAGTATCTTTCTTAGGGGAGTTTTCGGTAATCGAGTCAAGTTGAGTACAATTCTTCTTTTTAGTAGGAGAAAGAGGATCAGATGGGTCTTCAGTATCGTTAATAAACCTTTTCTCTCCTAAACAAGTATACATATCTTTCACTTATTTTCTTAACCACTTGCACATCAATCATGAAGCATTCAACAACATAATTCGAAATGGCTGTTGTTTTCACACTTTTCATTCAACATCTTATTCTACACTTATAAAGAAACCAACTAAGAAAACCTGCCTGTTGCAAAAGTTCATTTCTATTAATCCTAGTCAGTCAATGAATATGGTTAAGTTTATCTTCTTGGAATATTCAGTTATGAGATTAACTGAATCATTCTCTTTGTGCCTTTGTTGAGAACATCCAACCACTGAGAAACTATTCTAGACATAAAAAGATTGTTTGGTACGAGTTCCATATTCTCATAGATGATAAAAACGGAGCAGTTGAAAACGATATTTCGACAAAGTTTACAAAGAATAGCAAACCACAAGGATTGGAAACAACCAAGCTGCATCATTCTATCCGGTGGTTTAGATACTTCCATTGTAGCTGAGGAAGGTGTTCATATATTATCGTTGCAAGGAGCCATCACAACTATAGCAACTCGTACCGCAACAGACGAACAATGGGCCATCAAAGTTGCCATAAGAACAGGTTTGGAACATCATATAGTGAAAACAGATTTGAGGCATTTGTTGGATCTTTTACCACAAGTGATTCGGATATTGAAGAGTTTCGATCCCATGGAGTTAAGAAACTCCCTTGCTACCTTTGCAGCTTTGAAACAAGCCTCGTCGTTGGGTTTTCGTTGTTGTGTGACTGGAGATGGTGCTGACGAAATCTTTGGAGGTTACAGTTTTACGCATCATTTAAGTGAACAAGATTTTGTCCAACACCGAAATGCAATGATAGCTAATATGCATTTCTCCAGTTTTCCTATGGCTCAGAGTTTAGGACTATCTGTCTTTTCACCCTACTTGGATCCTGAAGTGATTGAGTTGGCCAAGAACTTGACCAAAAGAGAAAGTATAGGAAACAAATGGGTCAATGGAAAATATCAAACGTTTGGAAAGTTATTATTACGTGAAACATTTGGTGAGGTGACTTCTTGTTGGCGAAATAAGGATCCTATTGAAGTAGGAAGTGGTACGACTGTCCTTGGAAATGGATATTTTGAACAATGGATAGATAATCAGTCATTCGTTCAACAAGTGGATGAAATATGGAAGCGAGATGGTGTGTATATTCGTGATAAGGAACACTTGTGGTATTATCGAATATTTGAAAAGGAGCGTAGAAATAAAAGTTTCATTCCTTTGCCTCGAAAAGGAGAAATAGCTTGTGATGATCCATGTCCTTATTGCGGATATCAGTTGAGCCCACAAATGCAAACTTTTTGTACGACATGCGGAGCTTATGATAGAAATCTAAGGTCTCGAATAGTAACCAAGTCATGATATTTTCATATTACTAGAGACAAACTTTTTATTCCAACTGCAAATCTCGAAATTCCTATAAACTTTCAAGGCTTCCAATCGAGAAGAAAACTAGAAACTCTCTTGGAAAGGTATCAGCTGATTCAACTGTATTCTGTGTTCGACGAGACTCGACCCTCCATTTCCACTAAAGCATCATCCGATAAACTAGCTAGATTATGGAGTCTTTGAAAAATATCTTTGGAGGCCATTAAAGTTGGTCCCTTTTCTACCTTAGTTCTCATTTCTTGTAACATTTCTGCAGAGATCTCATGACACTCCCCATTTCCTTGATAGAAATCTCCAAGCAGTTCACTTTCTATTCGCTTACCAGAAGTTATATCGTGAATGGCCTTCAATAAATCGTAACATATAAGTTCATTTATGACAGAGTCATGACGATACGCTTCATGATTGCACACAAATTTTCTAATCCAGCTTGCAGTAGTCAATAACTCTCCTTTAGCTTTGGCTGAAATAAAGTCGAGATAGTTGCCTATTTTCACAGAGCTTTCAGGAGGTAATTCAATGGCGTCCAGATATCCTCTTATGAGGGAAATCAATCCAGGAAAAGCAAAATTATGATTGCTATGAAGTTCATCGACTGATTTGCCATTAATAATTTGGTCAATAGTCATAGGCTCACAATCCGAGCAAGATGAACAGGCGGTAAGACAACATTCTTGAACTGAAGAAGAAAAGCGAGGTTTGTGAGTTCGTCCACAGGCGCATTTGAAACGATCCGGTACATGAGAATTGTCGGCGAAGACATTTCTTCTAAAGTAAAATTTTTGTTGAATAACAGCATCTCTGCATTGCGCTGCTTTCATATTTCGATCAACAAGGGAAATAGGAATATAAAAGTTCAAATCAAAAGCTATAATAACTCTGGATACCAATACAGTGAATACTGCAAAAGCGGCATTTTCAAAGTCAGTAAACTGCACTTCCATGGGACGAAACTCTGTCCTCCATCCAGCATTCGATTCCTGTTCATACATGAGCTTACAAAATGTAATTTCAAAGATTTTCCTTTCATACCAGAGAAGGAGGCTTCAGTCTAACCGTATTCCAATTAGTACTTTGTATATTTTCAAAATGCTCTGTAGAATGTTCATCTTGTGCATTCATAGATTCTTCATAGATTACCAACGGGTCACGAATAAACAAATGAGCAATATGCTTTGCAAGTCTTTCATCAACTCCATTTTCCAACAACATGCGATACGAATCTTCATCCAATAATGCCTCCACATCGTTATAACGTTCTGGAATCATTTCCTTTCTTGAAGATACGAATAAATCGATGGAGTCATATCGAGACTTTCTGGGTCCATGGCGCATTTCTTCTAATGTGCGGTCATCTACAGCTCCACAAATGATATCCCTAAAGAGATTTCATTTCAAAAACAATACAAGAAAAACATTTTTTACCATCTAGAGTCGGTATCTAGCAAGTATCCTTTCAGTATGGGTGTTGCTCCTGTCAGTGCCAACATGATTGGTGCAAAGACTGCCAACTGATCATAAAGATAACGACTTTCATCCATATCCTTGGCTTGAAGAGTAACTTGCAGACAACAACAACCCATACCAAAAGCCATACAATCCATATAGATATCCGAGGTAGTCTCCTTTGCAAGTTGCTCCAAATCAAGCATATCCTCTTTCTCTATCTCAGAATCTGTTGTACTACTATTAGTCAACGAATGATGACTATTTGTTCCACCACTGCAACCATTTTGGTGAGCAAGACATCGAGGAAGCACTGGAAACTCTCTATCTGTCTTTTCGTCCTGGTATACTGGTCTCCGAATGTCTACTTTCCTTCCTCTTCTGTGTCGTATGTTCCTAGTTAGAGTTGGAAAGCGAGGATGTGGATTAATAGCTGCATCCGGTACATAAAGAGAAAGGGAAGCCGGTCCTACGATAATAACAAAATTCATCAGTTGGCACATACTCTAAAAGTAATTATCAAAAAACATATACCTAGGACAGGTTCTGTAGGAGATGTAAAGTTACCTACACCTAATAAAGGAAATGCTGTTATGCTTAGCACAATTTCATTTTTCTCTAAAACTGAAAAAATTTCCAATCGCCTCAACATCATATTTTGCTCCACTAGTTCTAAATCGCCTGCAAAACAACGATATGGCACACCAGGAGTTCCTTCCACCATCCAGTTCGCATATTCCGGTCTCCAAAGTACTTCGACCGAAGAACCTTCAGGTTGTGAGTGTTCTTGCTTCTGTAGTTCTTGCAAGATTTCTGGCGCCCTTAGTGACAGTGACATTTTGCGTCTAGACTTATCCACATGGAGGACCGTATACTCTACTTCATCTCCCCAGCGTAAACAGTCATCCTTTCGATTTTTTGTTGCACAATATACATGAATAAACTGCCGGATGCCTTTTCTTTTAACTTCCCGTATATAAGGTTGGCTTGCTTTCCAAGACAGCGGGTGACCAGTGGACAAAAGGCCCATAACTTGGTGTTAGTCCACAACCACGAAAGAGAAAACTAAAACACTTCACAAGAAAAACCCCAATTCTAAGATACAATATTATATAAATTGGAAACTAGTTAAAATATTATGTCTTACTGAAAGATATTCGTAGACTGACCAAACAAGTCCAACAACAATTAGGGCACCAAGCACAATTCCATTCCTATTTCTCTATCGAATCATTCGTGAATCAATTCATTGGCGATTATTGATGGCTATTCTATTCAAGAGCTGGTCAGGTGTACCCCGAAGGAACTTGCATTCTAATCATCGTTGTGATAGTATTGGCCAATGTACCTTGAGCAAATTGCCTATGACAACTTTTATACCCAATCTGTTTCTGCCGCATCAGAAGCGACTAGATGGGCACCGAAGAACCAAGAGAAACTCTCTGTTGCCTTTACTTGGAACGAGACGTGTAAAAACTACAAATATACCGTTTTCCAATATTTCACTTAAAAAAGCTGAGATATTAGCAACGTTCGATACTGAAACAACAGTAACTGCTGTTAACTACGGTCAGATATTTCTGGGCGGTATTTCTATTGCAGTAGGTTCCTTGTTGGCTGCTGTTCTAACTGGCATTATAGCAAACAGTCGCTATGAAGAGGTACGTATTTCTTTCAAAATATTTCTTTTTGAAGCTCTCTTGATAACAAACGATACTGAACCGTGTCCTATACAGTTAGAGAAGGAGGTCCTTGAAGACGAAGAATAGTAACCGAGTTCCAATTGGAACAAACGAAAGTAAAGAGAAACTGCTATATTTACAAAGTGACATCCGAGTCATTCTCAAAAACTCTCCAGTCATTGGGTCCCTTGCCAAAGATGATATACTTTCTTCTTCTATATTTTTCTGGTTCTTTTTTGCGAAATTGGGAAACATCTTCATATACTCGTTGAACAGCAACTGATAAACGAGGTCCATTCGCTAAATCTGCAAGTTCTCTGCAGTATTCCCATTGCTTTTCTGCAAACAAATGGTAGTATTTTCTACAACCTTTCGAATCCAAATCCACAAGATGTTCTTGTTGTTCAACCAACATTCTCTCGCAACTTGGTAATGTACATTTTCCACTATAAATAGATGCCAGGTAACGTGTCTGGTAATCGAACAATGGAAAGGGAAGAACACGTAAAGGTAAACCAACAAAGGACATTGTTGGATATTTGGCATGTATCAAATGACGATACAACGGCAATACCACTCTATCTTGAACAAAGACTTCACAAGAAGAGTCAAGAAAAGGAAAGTCATATTCATAACCCGTACAGAGAATAAGTATGTCAACTTGCAAACTACTCTTATCTGCCAAGAGAATCTTTCCATCCGCCTCCAATGACTCAATGGTTGGACATTCTTCCAAATTCTTTCCAATCGTCTTGCGTATTTGGCATTTTCTATGACATAAGCTAACTTTACTAGCCATTCGACTTAATTCGTATGAAATATCGATGCCTGAGTTTCCTGCTCCCAAGACTGCAATACGAAGTTTGCAAAAAGGTTCAGGGGATTTGTAGAAATGGCTATGGATAATTGGCCGTAAGAACAAGTCTGCACCAGGAATCTCAGGAATATATGGTTTCGTATAGTGTCCATTGCAGACAACAACTGCATCATATCGTCTTTGTTCTACTTGCTGAGTTCCGTGGTTGTACAATACCAAATCCCAATGGAAACCACCAAAATATTCAAACCTAGAAATCTGTTTCACCGAACAGTGAAATCGAATCAGCTCGTACAACTGAAAAGTCTTACAAAAGGACACCAAGTATTTCAGAACAACTTGATGAGATGGGAAAGAAGAAACACCAAAAGTGTCATCAAAGGGAAAGTGGAGAAACCCCATTATTTCTTTCGGCAAGTTTGTGTGAAGATCTCGATACATACTACTTTGAAAGTAATATGACGTAGCTACCTCTTCCTGATAAACCCATGTTCCACCCACGGTATCCGTTTCCTCAAAAACCTCAACTTGAAACAAACCAATATCTCTCAAGTTTTTTGCTGCTATTAATCCAGCTGCACCAGCCCCAATGATAGCTATCTTAGCATTGTTGCCAAGTTGAAGGTTTTGTTCCATAGTGGAACTACAAAGAGCAAACTGTACTCACTCTAAATCTCGATTGCACTCAAAATTCCGTTAATGGATTGTGACAGTGTCTTTAGTAGATAAATAGATGGGCAAGTCCGAAGGATTTCTCACACCCAAAGCGATATCAAAGCGTATTAAAGCAAAAGGTTTACAAAGACTGAGATGGTACTGTCAATTGTGTCAGAAACAGTGTAGGGATGAAAACGGTTTCAAGTGCCATACAGAGTCGGAGTCCCACCAAAGAATGATGCTTCTTTTTGCTGATGCTCCAGGGCGCTTCGTGGGACAGTACTCGACAGAATTTCGAAATGCGTTCTTAGATGTGTTGAAGCACCGTTTCGGTACCAAAAGAGTTCATGCTAACGTCGTATATCAAGAATATATTAAAGACAGAGACCACGTACATATGAATAGCACAAGGTGGTCAACTTTGACAGGTTTCGTAGCTTATTTGGGACGTGAAGGATTCTGTGAAGTTGAAGAAACAGAACAAGGTCTTTTCATTCGGTACATTGACAAGCAAGCAGCAGAGAGGTTCCAGAGAGCAAGAGAGATAGAAAAGGATCGCCTGAGAGAAGAGCAAAGACAAGAGCAAATAATAAGGAAGCAACGAGAGGAGGCATTAAAGAGAGAAGCTCACAATTTGGAACGTAATAAGCCAATTCCAGAGAACTTGTATTACCGCCCTTCTGATAAGAAAATTAGTTTGTGTTTGAAGCCCGCACAAGCTCGTTTGGCCGATGAGAATATTGAGGAGAAGGTATCCCCTCTTACGCACTCTCCGGCTGAGAATAAATTTCAAGAGGACACTAAAGAGCAGGGAGTTACTTACAAGCAGTTGAATTGGCTAGAAGAAAATTTAGTTGTTCGAGTCAAAAATACAGAACTGGAGAACGGGTACTACTTCAAACGAAAAGGAGTTATCAAGGAAGTTTTCGATTTGTATATTGCGGATGTTGAAATTTTGCAACTGGGAGACTTGATTCGTTTGGATCAGGAAGATTTGGAACCAGTTATTCCACAGCCAGGAGGTAATGCCGCATTTGCCCATATAGTAACAAACCTTTTTGAACTAATAGTCATCATGTAGGTCAAGTAAGAGTAATATATGGAGAGAACAAAGGTACTAATGCCACAATTTTATCCTTGGATATGGAAAGGTATTGGAATATTTGTTTCAAGCGAACAAAGCCATCTAAGATTTGTTAAGGAAGACAGCCTGTTTGAAGCCAGAAACACAGTCGGAAAGCAGTTTAATGCTTAATGATGTGCCTCTACAGTATATTTGCAAAAGAGCTCAATAGATGATATTTGTATTGTTTCGATGAAGTTTTCAAGTAGAGAATGTAGTTCGCAAAGTTTTATGTATGATTTCGTTATAGTCAAATACCAATATCTTGTTTCATATTTCAGATCGACAACATTCGTTACAGGACTGCTGCACGGTTAAAAACTTGAGAATTTATAATTTTTGTATATCTGGTCAAGCTCTTGTTTTACGGAAGGTGGAGAACTATCTCTGCTAGAGACTGTATTTCGCTGGAAAAGTATATAGGAAAAAAATCTCCAGAAGCCGAACTACAATTATTCCAATGTTGTGAAATTTGAGAAAAGTTCAAGTTTCTGTTGATAAATATTTTGAAAGCGAGTCACATTCTATACATAGAAAGTAAAGGAGACACAAATCCAAGTCAAATTCCGATCCAATGGCGCCTATTAATGGGCGCCAAAATAATTACTAGCATTTTACTCTAGATTTGCTAAGTGTAAAAATCCCCTTCGCTGGGAGAAAGCTCTACTCGCCTGCTTCTATTTGACAAAACAAGCGAGCATTTTTGGCATAACTAACTGCACATATTGCTGAGAAAAAATGGCAAGAACGCACTCTTGTCATGAAACTTTTCGCTATCTCTCAAATAATCACAGTGCGGATATAACCAGCAGTCTTTCGGAGGACTCCAGTCGCAGCTCTAACGGCTGTTTTGCCACACTTGTTCAAGTTTGTCACGAAGAAAAGCATTTTCATGGCCAGAAAAGAGTAATTCTTATAATTATTCTGCCTCAACTGTTTTTAACAGAAATACACAGGTATATGTTCGACCTTGTGAGTCTTGTGGAATAGATCACGAGGGCAAATACGGCACTGGGAGGTTTTGTAGTAGTGCTTGCGCTCATAAAAAGGGAGGTCTAGGTAGAGCAAAGCAGCTGAGAGCAGAAAGAATCAAAAGAGTCATGAGTATTTCTGAAATCACCCAATCTGAACCACAAGCAAAGCAAACAGGTGAAAAGAAGATAAAAGAACGCAAACTAAGATGGCCGGCAAGTAACATCTATGTCATCCAAACTGGCAAAAATCATGTTGTAATAGGGCAAAGGCTATAAACTGTGCAATCATTGTAGACAAAAAGTTCCTAGCAGGTTGCGGCGATGTCGCCAATGTGGAAAGAATTTTCAAAATAATCGATATATTCCACCCGCTGTGCATAGATCCATCTTGCCCACCCTTTTACCCAAATGGTCATCACCTGCTCAAGCCATGTGGCCAGCAATGATGGTTCAAACCAGTTTCAATCCGAATCTGTCGTAAAGACTGAAGACAATTGAGGAACGTGTAGAGTTCAATTTTGAATAGTAAACTATGCACATGTCTGTATTGGGTTCTTTTTCTTGTGTCAATTCAGTTATGTAATATTGATTCTGAGTACGAATACTAGTTGCCGCAAGGTTAAATTATCTTTTTAAAGTTTATTTTTGCTGTTTGAACTGACAAAACTATCAATTTGTTGCCACTGTAAATGAAATATTTTAAAGCTTTCAGCTTAGTATGAAGCTGTGAGTATACCAAACATTTGTAGAGTCAGTCTTGAATGTTTTCATGTTTCTCTGTCTTCTCTAAAAAATATAAAAAGGATCATTCTTTGAAAGTTACAGTCTACTTCTTTTGTTGAATGAAACAAAGACTGACAATTTTCTTTGGTATCTTAGGGACCTTGAAGTTCCCATACTGTTGATACAAAATAAACAAAGAAAAGAATATTTAGATGCATGGCTGGTACGAAGTCACTCCAGATAGTTTGATGAGCTATTCTCTTCGAATTGACTCAGCATCTCACTGCCGTTATTATCTTGCTCTAAATGAAGCTTGAAGATTTTCATCATCTTCTTATGAGTACGCAGGCGTAGCATGCAATGCTTCGGATACCTTAGAAACACTTATTGTTATTCAAAGTCAACAACCATATTTTCGTCTTGGCGGAGAGTTGTGGGAAACTCAATCGTACTTTTGAGAGCCTTTGCCTCTTTTTCTGATAGCTTTTACTTGCCTTTTAAGCTTGATCAAAAGCAGGCACTTGAGGCTTTTAGGAAATGGAACAGAAGTTTATTGTTGCATAGGCACTTTAAGGATACTGAATTAACTGTTGAAAAATTATATGTTCCTTTTTATATTTTCGAGGCAGCCCTTCGTGTGAATTACACTTGCGAGATAGGCTTTGCAGAAACCGTTCGTTTGAAGAGTAAGCTAGATAACAAGGAAAGTGTTTTTGAAACTTGGTCTTGGCATCCTATCAGTGGTAGTCTTTCGGAGGTTGAATATCCGCCTTCATTGGGAATTATGCAGGTCTATGGTGGCTTCGAAAGACTGAAGCGTTACATGAACTTTATTCGTTCACTGGAAATTGCAGGGACGCTTCCTTATCATAAAGATCTTTCGAAAGAAGCACGAATAGAATCGTTTGCCTTGGATGAAGAGGATGCCTTTAACAATATACGTCTACTCATATACGAAAGAGAAGAGAAGCGTTGTAGAATCGCCATTCAAAAGGAATATGGTGCGGAACGTATTAGAAATCTGCGTACGAACCTTGTGTTTAAGCGTTTTGTGACAAAAAGAATTTTTCTTCCAGCTTTTGAAGTTTCCTTTTCAGGTGTTGGAGGTAGAACTTTCAAAGTCTGGATCAATGGAAGAGATGGTGACACTACTGGAGATCGAATGTATTCCATACTGAAGTCTTCTTTGGCTGGCGCTACCATATCGACATCAACTTTTGTATTATGTCAGGTAGCTGGAATTGCACCATGGCTTGAGCTGACTGATTTGTTGAGTAGTCTTCTTATTTCTTCCTTCTCGAGTGGCTTTCTTGCCTATTTTAGTTCATTGTTTCTATGGCTTCGTTCTCGTATAGAATTGTATTCCGAGTTGCGATATTTCCAAGGATATAAAGCTGAAAAGGACGCCAACCAACATGAAGAAACTTTTCGACGTGCTTATGAAAGAAGAAAGCAAGATTCTTATGAAAGTTATAATCGTCGTCGCCATCCTCCTACCACTGCTCCAACTCGCTCTTATTATGATATTTTGGGATTACCACCTGGAGCCTCTATTGAGCAAGTCAAATTAGCCTTCCGTAAGTTGGCAATGCAGGTAAGAGATCTAAGGATGAATTCTTTTTGAACTGAAATAATTTTCCATTTGACTAGCATCACCCTGACAGACAACAAGATTCTATTAGCAAACAAAAAGCTTCGGAAAGATTTCGTGAAATTGTAACTGCATATGAGACACTCAAAGACCGTAAGTTATGTTACAACGTTCTTTTGATTATCTTTTCTAACTGTGATGAAGCGGTAAAGAAGCGTGAATATGATCGGGATAAAGTTTAAAGATATAGGAACTTAAGGTTTGCATAGAGAATAGGAAAGGACTGTTTAAAGTTAGAATTGAACCATTTTTACTATACAGCGCCTCTCATATATTTCTATTTTTGCTATTCCCGAAACCAAAGATGGACGTCCCTTATTTGCTATTATTCTTGTGAGTATTTTCATGACTAGCAAAATTTTCCTGTTTGGGGGTCACAACATAACGAAATTCATGTTCGCCAACAGGAAGATCAACAACTACTCGAAAGAAGTCATCTTCCTCTTCCCATTGCAAAGGAATAGCGTCCCATTCAAGCCAATCTCCCATTAATAAGACTTGTTCTGCGAGTCCTTTATAAACAAATTCTGTGGGAACTAATTTCTGTTTTAAACACTTCAAATGACGCTTTTAGTATTTTATTCTACCAAGTTTCTTTTTACTTACCTCTACATATTTGTGACGACTGATTTCATTAGGACGTAGTTGGCGGGCTCCTGTTACAGGAACGATAAACTTGGGTTCTTTGCTTCCGCTTCTGTTAGACAAGTGGCCAACACCAGAAGGTGAACGTGACCGAGAGCGCGAAGAAGAAGGGGTACTCTCATCCGAAGAGAGAGATAGTTGATGACTATTATGAGCTGAATCAAAACTTCTCCTTTCTTCTGCAACTGAATGTCTACGAGGATGTCCAATTTTGTTTAAAAACTCGTCATGTGATTGGGAAGTTGTTACACCTCTGGTTTCCTGTTTTGAGTGAAATAGCGGATCAGATTCCTTTGGAAGCCACTTGGAAGGTAATTCTCTTGCTGACTCGTTAGCTGTTCCCACGTGGGGATTACCATCTTCGTCCACAGTTTCCTGGTTATGCAAAGTATGATGAACTTTTCTTGGTGAAGTTTCAGTTCCTTCTTTGCCTTTATAGATATCTTCTCCTGTTACAGTTGTTGTATCTCTATTTATCTTTTCTGGATAAGAAGTGCTTTTCCCTATCGTAGAATTGTTCTCATGAGACACTTGGTGACCTGGCTCTGAGTGTCTTCTCAGACCATTGTTCTGTTGCTGAGAAGAAGATTCACTTTGTCTTTTTCCAAACAGCTTTGTGAACGACGCTGGTAACATACCAAACCAAGAAGTAGTACCGTGACTTGGAGGAGGTGGTTTCTTAGAAGAGTGTGACTTATTTCCAGACTGAGACCTTGGAATCTCTTGCACCGAGCTAGGTGACTCAACTTCAACCATATTATCCAATTTGTCAAAGTTACTATGAACTTTTGCAGATTCTGAATAAAGGATATAGTTGTGAGTTTCTTCTTGCTTTCCCTTTTCCTGTGTTTTCTGTTTATTCATGAGGGAGGTCAGGTCATTCTAACAAAGGATGTTCTCTCAAAGTGGCCAAAGTGTTTCTAGAAGCAAATTTGCACATGTGACATTTCTTCCAAGAAATTTCTTAATATGCTGGTATAATAAACAAGTGTGCAAAAATTTATTGGTCGTTGTTGATATAAACTGAGACACATGTTCGAGTCTCATATCCATTGGGTTGAGACTCTGGTATCGAATGGTTTGACATTGAAAAACAAAGAATGTCCGTCCATAAAAGATAGATAGATAGATAGATAGATAGGGATATAGTTTACTTTTGTGTTTCGGTTTCCAATTCAACGAGTTGTATTCAAAAACTCTGCCCAATGACCTGGAAATCAATATTTATCCTCCTCCTTCATCTTTTAATGAAATATATAAGGAAGTTTCAATATGACTCGATGTCGCAATCTGAGCGCTTCTCTCAAGCTTTCCTCATACTTTTGTGTATTTTTTCACTTTATTCATGTTAGAAAAGAACGAAGCAGGATGAATCCATTCGAGTTGATAGTGTCTCCAGTTGTATTTTGGGCAGTTCAGTTGAAAATAATGAGATGCATGGAATAAAGAATGAAACAAAGGTCTTGTACTTATTGGCTCTTTCATAATAAGATAGATAAAGAATATCCAATTTTGTTGTTGTATATTCCGAAGTTTAGGTTATACACCTTCCTAAGAAGATCATCGAAATATGTAAAGGATTTTCCACCACAGCAATGTATGCAAAAAGATGGTGGAGTACGGCAAAAACCAACATACGACCAATCAAGTCATTAGCCAATCTCTTTTGTTACGGGGTTGATAAAAACTTGAGAAGTGTGCAGACGTCGTCTTCCTTCCCTGCTTTGGAAGGAGTAGGACAACCAACTCCTGAAACTCATCCTCACTTGCTTGCACCAGGAGAAATTATTCCCGGAATAACAGCAACAGAATTGAAGAAACGGAGACAAGATCTTTTAAAGTCGTTACCTAATAACTCTATGGCTTTATTTCCAGCAGCTTCAGAGAAATTCATGTCTGTCGATGTTCCCTATCCTTATAGGCAGAGTTCCGATTTGTTTTACCTTTCTGGTTTGACTCAACCAAACGTTGTTTTGCTACTAGACAAAACTCAGATATCGAGTAATCATAATCGTTATGAAGAAGCCGAATATTTATTTGTTCCTCGTCGAGACCCTTTCAAAGAAACTTGGGACGGTGCTTCTTGTGGAGTGGAACAAGCTCAGCGTTTCTTTGGAATAGCACAAGCCGATATCTTGGATAACTTTTCTAAATTTTTATCCAATCGATTGAAACAGTCACCTCAAGTATATTTTGATCTTTCAGTCAATCCTTCTGTCAATTTTTTGCTCCGTGATTTGGCCGAGTCAGATATCAAAGCATTGCTCTCCAATCGAAAACATACTTGTGTTGAATTAGCGTTGCAACGTTTGATCAAGTCACCTAGTGAACAACATTTAATGCTTCAGTCAGCCAGAATACTTGCCGATTCCATGACAGAGTGTATGCGTATGAGTTATGCAGGAACACATGAGTCATTTCTTGCTGCACGGATTGAATATGAATGTAAGAAAAGGGGAGCAGAGCGAATGTCTTTTCCTCCAGTAGTTGCTTCTGGTTCTCATTCCAATACGTTACATTATCTTCAGAATAGTGATATTGCCAATGATGGAGACCTCGTGTTGATGGATGCCGGATGTGAGTTGCATGGATATTGTAGTGATGTTACTAGAACGTGGCCTGTAAATGGTCAGTTTTCAAAGCCTCAACGAGAAGTCTACGAACTTGTACTTGATGTACATAATCAATGTATAGATATGGTAAAGAACAGCCATCAACGTGTGACTAGTTTGGAAGCCATTCATATATTAGCTTCCCGATGGATATACGAAGGACTAGAGAAACTTGGTATTATAAGAAAGACGGATGTTTCAAGTAATGATATTTTGGGTACTTTCTTTCCACATGCAATTGGTCACTATTTAGGCTTAGATGTTCATGACACTCATATATTGGAGAAGAATTTGACATTGAAGCCTGGTATGGTTATTACTATAGAACCAGGTATATATATTCCTAGAAATGATCCATCGATACCGGAAGCTTTTAGAGGTATAGGTATTAGAATAGAAGATGATATTTTGGTGAAGGAAGATGGAGCGATGGTCTTATCAGAAAATGTCCCAAAGCAAGCTACTGAAATAGAGTTGCTTATGAAAGAACGTTCCTAAAATGGGAAGAGTTTGAGAATGGAACACCTGAAGAGTGCCTTGGTTTATTCGAGGACTTTGTATCAACAAGGAGATATACAAAAGGCTATCTTAGTACTTGAAAGTGCTTTGTCAAAGTGGAAACTTGACAAACAACTCAATAAAAGAAACTCCATATGGTGTCAGTCCATTGCAGTTTTGAGTACGTGTGCTTTGTGTTTATTGGAGTAACGAACTTGAGTTCTTTGTTTCCTATAGACGCACTAAAACAACACTTAGTGCAACAGAATGAAGGTGTTCATATGGTAAACTTTTCTCCAGGTTCAACTCAACGGAAACCGATCTTGAATCACCAGCGTTCCGTGGACCCAGTTGATACAAGAAGTATGAAGTCTTACAAAAGTACTTTGGAAAAGTTGAAAAAACTACGAGAAGAAACAAGGCAGTTGTTTTCAGACTTGGAACAGAGTAAGAGACTTTATTTTGATAAGCTTTGGTTGAAACTTGTTAGTGGAAGAAGTCTCTTTATCCCATTGGAATGTGTCAGTGAATATGTTGAGTAGTAAGCAATCGTATACTTTGAGAAAACTAGATGTATTAGATAGAAGATATCGATATGCTATGATTGCGTTGACAGGGTAACCGATGGTTAGAGAGTTTATAACTTTCAATAGTTTGTTGCA
Source organism: Galdieria sulphuraria (assembly GCF_000341285.1). NCBI lineage: Eukaryota > Rhodophyta > Bangiophyceae > Galdieriales > Galdieriaceae > Galdieria > Galdieria sulphuraria. The sequence goes on from NW_005178428.1 coordinate 21,684, forward strand.
TTGTGTGGAAGGAACACGAAACATTCTCCTTGTCATCTTTTTTGGAACTGTTATATTGTTCAACAAAAGTATTTTATGGTTGGAAGATTTTTTCAGTTGTCATAAGGTATTGTATATTATTGACTATTAGTAAATAAAGAACGCTTCTTCACCAGTCGTTCTCTCCAAAGTGACAAGTCATAAGATTGTACACTTTTACTCTCTCTCTCTCTCTCTCTCTCTCTTTGGCCTAGAGATAAACCTTTTTAGATATTCTACAAAGAAAGGTTCAGGAAACGTGACCCAAAGTTTCCATAGATAATCGTTATTTCTTGGAAAGAGTGCTTTTAGTAGCTTTATGGGAATTCGGAAATTTTATGTTGAATAGGCATATATTATAAGAATACCAAGTGAATCTTGTTCGTTCTTGAAGAGTCTTCTGGGACGCTTCTTATGAAGAAGAGTTACAAGTCACGGTAAACAGGTATCAAGGCAACTAGAAACAGTTGAACAAACTGGAAATGGACAAGGATAAGAGAGTTTTGAAGATCCTTTGCAAGAATGGAAGGAAGAACCAGAGCAAACTTGAAAACTCAGGTAGAAAGACGATTATCACAACAGAGTTTTCAACCTCCCACGATAGGAAATAGGTGCAATGCAGTTGTTATGTTTTTGGTCGCAGGATGGATAAATCCTTATCAACTATAGCTTCCATAGCTTTCTTATTCAAGAGAGGACTACCTGAACTTCTTCCTAACGTTGAGTTGGATGGTCGAGGCGAGATAAGACCTACACACACTTCTACTTTGCTCTTGGATTGGCAGCTTTGACAATTGCTCGAGTGTTTTTGTTAAGCGTACCGTTGTCATCTTGTCTTTCATAGTCAACTCGATTCTTTTCTTAGGATTTGGCTTTCTTTTTGTCAAATGCAAAAAACTCCTACAATCTATAATACAGTTGACATAGTTTGAATGCATTTCACTTTATGAATATGCTTTCATCTACACTTTCAATGATATTCATACCCCAATTTCTATTCCATTTAGCTTTTATCCACTTCCATTACAAACGATGTACCGAGCAACTTGCGAAATTCTTGTTCCCTTCCTTCACTACTACTTCTTGAAGAGGGATGACTCCTACTTCCATTGACAACAACACTCGTCAGTTTTTCCGAATGGTCATTTTGTGATACACGAGGAGAAGCGTGGCCTATATCCAAGTTGTCATGACCTAATAACCATTTGTCTATCCATTTTATCCATCCAAGGTCCTTCCATGAAGACTCTCCTCCTTTAGAAAAGAACCGCATAGGAAGTCGTTCGATATCTTCAAGAGCTACAGTTGTCGGAATATACCCACGTATATGAAGCATCCATGAAAACAGAGGTGATTCTTCTATTTTGAGCAACAGTCGATAACTTGGAATAATCGATATTTGATGAACAAACAATGTACCAGCTAAGACTCCACTCAAGTGTCCAAGAAATGGCGACGATGGAATCATTGCTTGGCAAACTATTAAAATCATCCAAGGAAAACTCCAAGAAGGAACTGGCAAGTCTCGAAGTGTTGCCAAAGAAAATTCAAACCTTGAAAAAGCGAGCACCAATAAAGCAAAAAGAACGTTGGATATTCCAAGTACACAATCTTCTGGTAGCGACCAATGAAACTTGCTAAAAAATAAACCCAAAGTAATATAAAGTAAACCTGTCAAACCAACAAACCACAACACAATAGAAAGGAACCTTAATGAACCCAACAGTTTTTCAAGTGGACCTGCAATGAAGCACCAAGCGAAAGCACTTGAGGCAAATTCTGCAGCAGAATGATAGAACCATGGAGCTACAAAAACTCTATAAGCTTCAAGCCTATTTGAGTCACATAACGAAAAACTCTCTCAACGAGAACCATACCTTGACCTTTATAAAATATTCTACCAAACGACAAACAAATGTTATCATTGTTCAAATGAACCCAACTTGATATAATATTTAAAACAAGTTCCATCATAAGAAAGTTGCGGGTTATGAACGAGAGCGGGCAGTGATTCTTCCAACTGTGCAAAAATGGTAAGTGTTGTCGTGATTGACTGTTTTCGTGATTAGTCACAACTACAGGAGTTATTTCTCCACTTTCGTCGGCTCCGTTAAGAACCTGAAAAGACATTTCTACCTTAAGAAATGTCTCCAAACTACTCGTAGTTATCTGAGGTTCCCAAATCTTAGCCTAATATTTTCTTCTATTTGAATCACAAGACTCAATGCCGTTTTCCTCCTCTTGAAAGATTTCTGTATTGGCAAAAAGATATGAATAGTCAATAATAACCTTGGTCATAATAGTCCAGGATTTGAGTCATTCATATCATTCTATCTAATTCATTATGGAAGAAATGGTAAGCTTTGTCTGAAAGCTAATCGACAACCCGTTGACTAGAAAAAGAAACAGAAAACACAAGTTGAATTTGAGTTTGGCTCTTCTCACTTTGTTTTGCTTTTATTACTTGTTGACTTTAATATTTAGTCGTTGAAGAAAAACATTACTTTAGAAACACACACTAATTCCTTTCCCATGTCATATGGGTTTTCTTTGTAGAAATAGTGGAAACCTTTTACATTTCCTGAAGAGTAGAATTCATTATGGAGTTGGAAGAATCAGAGAATAAGAAAATGAATGCTGTTGCCTTTGTTCATAATTAGCTTTGTAGACTTACAGAATTGTACTTCATTTTAAAGTGGTTGTTGGAAAGCGTCACATTCTGTTTAAGAGTTGTGGATTAGTTCACCTAAGAAATCCATCTTTAATAGTTCCAAATGATCTATTGGTAGAATCTTGCTCTCTCTCTTCCACTTGGGTTAATAAATCACCCTTGTCATGTTGTAGTGAATGACATATTTATTGACAATTGGTTCACTTTTAGAACAAGTTGTCTATCCATTTTCATTTCTATCTATCCCATTTTGTCTTGTGCGAAGCATTTCAAAAAGAAAGTATCGCATAAATTATTTATATATATATAAATGACTCGAAATGATTTCTCATTTGTTTTTCATTGACAACTGGAAAATCAACTCTATTGTCATGTTGAGTTGTAGTGCAATTATTTTTTCAAGGGAAAGAGATCATTTTGCAAGTTTCTTAAATATGAGTGAATCGTAAAAGGCATGACATATGGATACCAAAACCACTTTCCAACTAATGAGTCACTAATCCTCACCATAATAGGAATTGCAATCATTTGCATTTTGGACGCAACTGTCGTGTTGTTGACGATCGGATGCTCTTGACCACTGTTCAACATATTGCTCGGCGTTTCTATTCCAAATGTTATTGGTTGGAGAGCTGTTCATATGTACACTACTATAGTTATCGGGGACAACCTCCAATGCGACATATTGCACACGTTTCTGATTCGACTGTTGTCTTCAAAGATAGGTCAGCCAACGTGAGTCATTTGCAACATATGATAGTTTCAGGAGAGTTGGACCAAGTGAGTTTGTATTTACATCAAGCAGTAAAGAATAGACGTCAGCTCACTATGGAAGAGCTGGAGCTTATACTTTATAGTTGTGCAAAAGTTGGTGACTGTTCTTTGGCAGAATCCATATTTAGGCTTGTTGAACAAAAGTTTGGTGAACCTTCTCCACAGTGTTGTCGTTTATTACTGGAATGTTATTCTTGGTCAGGAAACTTGGAACTCATTTGGCAACGTTTGGAGAAACTAGTCAAAGATAATCGTCACCTTGATGCAGAAACATTTCAACTGATGCATCACTCTATTCTAATATTTCAACGAGGAGACAAGGGAAAATTAGATCAACTACATCAACTAGGTACTTGTAGTTATCCCGAACAATATGAACGTTTTATGTCCTTTCCAAGTCACTCTATTTCAACTCTCCTCATTCAACATAGCTTTCATGAAGATACCAAACAATTGAGACGAGTATTCCATCGATATGTGGGTCGCCATGCTTTGGACTTGTGGACTTTGAGAATCGCAACTATTGCATTTCTTCGTTGTGGTTATTCTTTGGCTTTGGAAATAACTCAATTCATTCATGATCGCTTCCAAAGTGACTTTGAGTCAAAGGATATCTCCTCATCTACTAAGCTGTTAACGATTCATGATCATCATTTCTTATGGAACGATATTGTGAGTCGCATTTGTATCAGAGCTTCATTACCACCACGTTTGAAGCCATTGGCAATGTTATCGATGCAAATTGTAGAACGTTTGATGGAGTCCTCTTTGGTTCTGGAGGAAACTACCCAACTACGGTACCTAAGTTTAAAAAGGTTTCACTCTTCTTTTTTGCTTGATTGGCAGGATGATTGGCAACGATATTTACTGCAACAGTCCATTCCAGGTACAGCTTCTAAACAAAGTTATCATGGAATGTTGAGAGCTTTAATGATTCCAAGTAAACCGAGTGCTTACTTATTAGGAGAAAGTGAATATTTATGGAAAGAAATGGAGAATTGTGGATGGTTACCTGATTTGGACTCTTATTTTCTTCTAATATCGCATTTTGCATTGAATAGAGAACTCAATCATGCTTTGCAATGTTACAAATATATGTGTGATACCGGTTTCTATCCCACTACTTATATTCTTTACCAACTGTTGGAAGCTTGTACGAAATCAAAAAGAATAAGCAATCGTCTTACTTTTTTCCGAGACCATGAAAACATTTTTATACGCAAAGATATTGCTCCGTGGTATTTGAGATCGATTTTACAGCAACAGCAACAAAATCTTCATACTCATTCAGAATCCAGTGATACTCTTTGGTCTCGTCATCGTTATGGTATCTCTGCGTTGTTGGAACAAAATGCAGATATTGCACTCAAACTAGCTACCGAATGGTCTCGTTGGCAATTGCCGGTGAAAACAGTTGCATTTGTGAAATTGGCACAAATATTAGCAGATGCAGGACGACAGGAATGTATAGATGTATTATCTCAGATGGAAAGCCATGGAATGGAATTGAGAGAATATTTTCTAGCAAGTTTGTTGAAAAGATTTTTGTATAATGGTTCTTTTAACAGAAGAGTTGGCTTCCGAGAACTTTATCGTTTTGTTGAAAAGAAATATCCTCAAGCACATCATCCATGGATGGTGGACTCGTTGTTGCTTTATTATTCGGATGACTCTCAATTTCATCAAATCTTGCCTCTCATTGTTCATTCCGTAAAAGATAATCACACATGGCCAACCACAAGTGGAATGAGTGCCTTGTTAAAAGCCATTGTACATTATGCAAAGAATGGCTCTAAAGCGAACGAACATCTTCATTGGTTTATGAAAGCAGCTGAAAAAACAAAAAGTACTCCGAGACAATTGACACAAGTTGTTTTCGCTTTAAAAGAAAATGGTCAACATGAACTTGCCGACAATTTGGAATCCATCGGTAAAAAGTATCCATATAGACGTCAGTTTGCGGTTGGAGAAGAATTGTTTACGGATATCTAAAGTTGTTGAACCAACCATGACGACATCGCACCTAACAAGAACCATCCATCTCCAAAAGCGGCACCCAATATCATAGAATAGGGATGAGTATCTTTCATATCATTTGGCAAAAAATGATGAAATACTCGATGAAATGCCATGGATGGAGGAAAAGGGACACAAGCACCCGTACTAAGAGGTCGTTGAATATATTGCGCAATGTCCGGAATGTTATTTTTGGAAGAATGAATAAAAGTAGACAAGCTGTATCGAACAGAGTCCTCATTGGATAGTTGGGCGACTTTTCCCTGTTCAGGTTGAGAAGAATACATTTCAACCTTGGCTAATCTCCATGGATGACAAGAACTTTTCTTACTTTTACGAGATGTCCAAAGACTGTCATGACAATATATCCATTCTCCATTTTCCCCACCACTTGAAATACTCAAGTTGGTGTTGCGTTGACTCTCGGCGTGACTGGATATCGAGACACACCAACAAGCTCCTTGATGCAAAGCTAATACTCTTGATGACTTGTTTGACTCTTCAACAGGAAGCAAACGGACAGAGCCATCATCTAAAGCTGCAACTAACTCCTTACTTGAGCGCCACTCTAGTTGATATATCCAACTCTGCCCTAGACGATATTCCAATAAAGGACGATACGGAAAATGAAGATTCCATATACGAATACAACCATCCATTGAACCACTTGCTATCAACTCACTGGTTGGCATACTCAACTTACTAGGATATTGTATATTAATCGTATCTTGCTGCATCCTCGGGGAAGCTAAACTTCTAATAGGTACCTGATGAGCGGGGAAACTTTGATAATAAATGCCATTCTTCTGGTTGCGTATAAAAACTTCTTTTAAATTTCCTTTTATGTTCCACAAATGTAGAGTACCCCTTGTATCACCTCCAATAATCCAACGACCGTCTGACGAACATTCAGTCGTAATGAGAATGGCATCACAAGGGCTTGCAAAACAGAACAACACATCGCTTCGAACAAAAATAGGTTCATTTGGCTGTCTTTGCTTCCAAAGAGGGTCGTATTTGATACGCATAACTTTCAAAGTACCATCACCAAAGCAACCCAACAACATGCCTAGTAGATGTTGGTGATCCGAGTCCGCGCCATCCAGACAAAAAGGAAGCCAGCGAAGCTGACGACAAAAGTCACCTTCGTGTCCTATACACAAAATACAAGTTGGCTTCTCGTCTCTACTTGCGTCATACTCCCAAAGTTGAATCAAACCAAGGTTTGAGTATTTTTCATAAATAGAATGTACCAAGCTGTCCTTTCTGTATGCACTTAAAGCCAAATACCATTTAGACTCAACTTTCAAGGTATCCCAAGCCCATACTTCTCCACCAGCGTAGCACAAGTAAAGTTTTGACGAGTCACTTTCTGCGGATGGCGTATTGGAAACTTCGCCAAGTTCAAAACTTTCCCAGAGAGAAAGGCTCACTTCGATTTCTTGAGGTAGCAAGAGAATGACGTGAGAATTCTCTTGTAACCCTTGTGTGTAGAGTTGTACGTGCTCAAGCACAGTGGGAACCCATTCCACGGGTTCAATACTACTTGTAAGCTTCTTTCTCTTAGGAGTTTCTCTTGGGTGCGACTTTGTCTCTTGCGAAGAAAATGTTACTTTGGCGCCACTGGATCTTGTGTTTACCATTTCACAACACATGAACGAGAATAAGTGTGTTGGGACTTTTTCAACATTTCATTATTACTAAGAAGTTGCAGAAAAACAAGTTCAACAGAAAAAAGTTTGAAAGATACACGCAAAAAGACACAATGAAAGTGCTTACACTGCCAAGAATCGTAAGACAACTTTAATCGAATAAACCAAAGCCCAAGTCTTCGTCGCTTTCTTCTGCTGCTTCCTCTTTTTCTGCAGCCTTGGCGCTTTCTTTACTTTCTCCTCCTGTTGCTGCTGGAGCTGCTCCTACTGCAGCTGCTAGTGCCGCTGTTGCACCGGATGGTACTGTTGTCATTTTCTGCAAACCTTGTTCCATCAACTCGTCCAAATCCTTCCCGTTCAAGGCTTCAACTACTTGCGTAACACGGTCTTCTTCTACTTCGACACCTACTGAAGTCAATATCTTTTTGATATCATCTGCAGTAGGCTTCCCACGTTTGCTTCCCAACTGTGCTAGGAAATAGGCTGCTAAATACTTCATCGTTTCCACTTGGCAAATCCACCAACCACTGCTAGCGACGTCGTCCAACAAACAATTATGATAATTCTAATAGAGGAGAGAAGCCCTTCTCATTCCATCATGAAATGGATAAGTATGGATTGTCATCTGTTCAACAACAATCACTTGAAAAATGATTGTCTCCTGATACTACTCTTTCTTTTCCTCCATTTGTAAAACATCATCATCACTTGTTATAATATCTGAACTGCGAACATGGACTTGTTTGGTTGAGAAAATTCCTCAACATTCCCTTTTTTTTCCGCTGGGCATGGAATTGTGCCATTTCTAGAAGCTTGCCAGCAAGTGCTGCATTGTGCAGCCATACTTTGTTGTCTTTCAAAAACTGTGTATCAACTTGTTTATGTCTTCAAGCTCGTTAACTTCGTTGCAACTACGAGAAACAACGAGTGACGGCGTTATCACTGACAGTACAAAACCAGACAACCACTATTCCAAAAGGTATGCATCCAGTGTTACACTATAAATGTTTTTCATCTTTCAATAATAGATTGTATATTTCCAACTTACGAAACAAAATAAATCCATTTGGAAGAACCAGAGACAAGCTTGTTCGTTTATTATCCTGCTTCGGAGCCACTTGCGAGCCAACTATGGAGTCTACTAGTCCAAGGAAAGCAGAAGAAAGGATTGCTTCCAATGTTTTCTCAAAGAATAATCTGACTGATAGGCAAAAGGTTTTTTATGATCGAATTGAAGCAGGAAACATTTTGGCGCATTGGTTGCAACAAGACTGGATGGTTGCAGCGTTGCCAACCATCGATGGTGTGCAGTTGGATGCAATCGTATATGGTATTCCATCTGGTGGGATTCCTGTGGCTGCAACAATTGCAACACAACTCAAGTTACCACTGCAAGTTGCTGTCGTGAGCAAAATATTATTACCGTGGAATACGGAAGTTGGTTGTGGTGCTGTCAGTTTTCGACAAACGGTCAAGTGGAATGAACCCTTTCTTCATTCTATTGGTTTATCCAAAGAACGATTACAGAAGCAAATGGAAGAAGCTTTAACCAAAGTGAATCGAAGAACGAAAGCATTGGGGGGTGTACCTACGATACCTACTCGAGAGGAAAACACTGCTGTCATATTGGTCGATGATGGTTTAGCTTCTGGATGGACTATGACTTTGGCTATAGAAGAATTTCGAAAGATGGGAGCAAAGAATATAGTGGTAGTTGTACCAACGGGTTCCTATGATGTTGTGTTGAAAATAGCCAAAATAGCCGATGTGGTCTTTTGTGCAAATATTCGACGGGAGCCTAGTTTTGCTGTGGCTGCAGCTTATGAAAACTGGTATGACGAAAGAGAAGAAGAAATGGTACAACTTATTCGTTCATTGAACAACAAATCATGCTACAAGTAAAATGGTACTAGTTATGGTGAGGTAGGAGTATGTTTGGTTTCCAGAGAAAGCTTGTCGGATGACGATATTGTTATCATGTTTGTTCCTCTAGTCAAAATAGCTCTTGTCGAGTTTTCCTTGTATTTTGCATACGCATAAAGAAAACCACCCAAAATATTCAATGCAAGTCCCATTCGTTCTTCCCTTGTTGAAGGTAGACTACCGATACCAATCCAACTGCCAATAAAGATGATTAGAATGTCCTTGATATGACCTGACATGGAATGTGTCAACGGAGAATTATGAATGGAGTTCATATAAGTTGCATGGGATATGAAGCATCCCAATACGGATGAGAAACCAAAAGCTGTCCAAAAAGCGACACTACTTGTCTCATTTTGTAAAAATATTTTTAAACGAGAAACTTCTCCTTGGAACAATGCTACGGTGATCATCAAAGGTAAGCTCCAACAAGATAATGATACTGTGAGTGCAACGGTACCAAAAATTCCATTCTCTGAAGCAAAAGGGATCCATATCAAATACAACGCGTTGCTCAGGTTACCGATAATAACGAGCAACAGTCCATAAAAGTTGAATGGTTTGGAGCGAAACAACACAGACCAAAGTGCTCCAAGAGTGATACAAACCACAGAAAAGAAAACCAAAAGTGTTGGTTTCTTACTAAGAAAAGAGCATTCTAGAATCAAAACAAACAAGCATAAAGTCCTTCTAACTCCAATGAATATCACAACATCGTCAATAGTTGCCAAAGCGGTCATATTCGCCAAGTTCATAACAAAAAAGAACAACATCAATAACAACAATCTATTTGTCATAAATAAATATTTCTTTCTATTGGGAATAAAACCCAAAACAACGGCCAATAAATACAGCAAACTGAATAGACTTAGTTGGCCAACGATGAGCAAACAAGGTAAACGCAAACCACCCCGAAAGACCAAACTGTTGGTTACATTCAACAAGAAAGCGACAGATATGTAGTAAAGAATAGAAAAAATAGATAAGAATGCGTGACTAACGACCATAGAAAACCAAACACTCGAAAAGAGCAATATTCCTCTTTGTAACGACTAATCGAATTGAGAAATTTGAAACGGACTAGCATTTTTTTTATTTACATTGTATTCATATTCACTAATTAAATAAGAAAAAAAACAAATGATGAATAACACTATTCATATAAAAATATCTGTCCAACTTGCAAAGCTATTAGTGATACTTTATAATCTTCTAAAGAAGGAAATGATTCAAATCATCTTCAAATTGCCAACAATTTTTTGAGGTTAAAAATTTTTAGGAATTATTTGGGCCGAAAGAAGGCGACATTACTTGGTTGCTTTCTATTTTGTGAAAAGGTTCACCGAGTTGTAAGGGCACAAGAAGTTTGCATGTCGTTCTTTTTTCAAAGGAATTGGCAGAGTTTTCTGGAAGGTAGAGATACGGTTTGTTCGAAGAGTCTGCAGCGTACAGCAAGTTAGTATCCTTTGGGTTCTGGTGGGATTTCGTCGAACATATACTGGAAGCGCAAGCCAAGTGCTTAGAGTTACCTTTTATTCAGTACCCCTGGAGAGTACGGTTGAGTTGGACAATTGTTGTTCGAATTGTACGAGGCTAGTGGTTTGACTAGGAAGTTGAGAGCATGGCAAGCGATATCACAAACATTACTGGAGGGGATGACCTCTTTAACCGCTACAAAATGCCACGTATTGTGGCCAAAGTAGAAGGTCGCGGTAATGGGATAAAGACTCGAATAGTAAACTGCGGTCAAGTAGCAAAGGCCTTACACCGCCCTCCAAGTTACGTTTGCAAGTTCTTTGGATGTGAACTTGGCGCACAAACAAAAATAGAAGAAAAGTCAGACGTCTATATAGTTAATGGAGCACATGAACAGCAGGTATTGATGGAGGTTTTGCAAAAGTTCATCAAGATGTTCGTGCTGTGTGCCAACTGCAATCTCCCTGAAACGGACTTGCAGGTGGACAAGAAAGGGAACATCAAACAAGTTTGTGCTGCTTGCGGTCACAGTGAACTTGTGAATATGGCACACAAACTATGTACTTTTATTCAAAATCACCCTCCTGAAGGAAAGAGCACTTCGAAGAAAGAGGCAAGGAAAAAGAAGAAAGAAGAAGTTGACGTCATAAAGAAGAGTTCCAGATCACGTAAGAAGAAAACAGAAGATGATACACAATCCAAAAGATCTTCTAGGAGCAACCAAACTTCAAGCCAAGACAGTAATGAAGAAGAAGTTGAGGAAAATGGTGTAGAGAACGACAGCCTTGAAACAAATGTGTTACCCCCAGGTGGATTAGGCAACGCTAATCTTGATGAATTGGCAGAAAACGCCGCAAAGAGTCTCGTCATAAGCTCTACTAATTCGCCCAAGCAGTCCAAACCAGGGAAAAATGAAGGAGATGATCATTTGCAATGGTCTGCAGATACATCCAAAGAAGCTGTAAAGGCAAGACAGGCAGAGGCGGCAGCAGCAGCAAAAGTTTTGGAAGGTTTGACGGAATCCAAGAAGAAGAAAGGTACTGTTCCTGTCGAGAACGATAGGAAAGAAGATCCAATAGCATCTTTGCGGGAGTTCAGCACAAATCACAGTGTTCCAGTAATAGCAGAGAAAGTACTAGAATGGTTCCCTTCCAATGAAAGCTCACTGGCGGATCAAACAGAACAAGTCTTACGGTCTTTGTTGAGAAGCGAGGATGTGAAAGCAAAAGGATTAGAAAGCAAGGTTCAAATGATTGCTGGAGTTATCCGTGCTTTGGCAGCGTCTGGAGGTAACTCACAAGTTCCTGTTGAAATCCAGTGGAAGATGTGTAACTACACGGAAGAATTATGTGCAAACTTGGCCAAGGTTCCGGTAGCAGTTCTTTTAAAAGTGCTTTATGATGAAGATGTGGTAGAAGAAGATATAATACTAAAATGGTATTATACTGAAAGCAAAACAAAGAGCGGAAAGCTTGCTAGGACTAATGCTTCTGCGTTGATTGAATGGTTGGAGAATGCTGAGTCGGAAAGTGATTCTTCAGCTTGATTGCTTGGGTTGAAAGTATTGTGTGATTTGTTGATCCAACTTGTGGAATAAAGTGCGTTTCAAGAAAAGGAATCGCTCCCATTTCAATTGATTTGTTTTTAGTGTGTTGGACGACGTCGATTGCGTTAACAGGACATTGTAGTTTTGGTTTCTAGTGGAACATACATATGGAAGAAACTACGGTAAGTTTTGTATGCAACGGCTAATTGTATCTCTTATTTTCGTATCTCTCAACAGGAAGCTGCGGCAGCTTCCTCAAGCGGAGCCCCAAAGAGGAGAACCTTTCGTAAATTTTCTTACCGTGGCGTAGAACTGGATCAGTTGTTGGACTTGAACATGGAACAACTCAAGGAACTATTCAATAGCAGAGTTAGAAGAAAGCTAAATCGAGGGATGGGTATCAAATACAAAACTTTGTTGAAAAAGCTTCGAAAGGCAAAGAAGGTTGGATTCGGTTATTTTTCGGGACTATAGAGCTCATAACCTTTTTCTTTCTATAGGAAGCACCTGAGCATGAGAAGCCCGAGGCGGTCAAAACTCATCTTCGTGACATGATTGTCCTTCCAGAGATGATTGGAAGTGTTGTTGGGGTTTACAACGGCAAGACGTTCAATCAAGTAGAAATCAAGCCTGAAATGATCGGTCACTATTTGGGTGAATTTTCTATTACTTACAAACCCGTGAAACATGGGCGACCTGGTATTGGTGCTACACATTCTTCTCGTTTTATTCCGTTGAAATAAACAGCACAAAATTGTGTGGATATTATCCAGAACATACAATGCTCATGATTTACAGTGAATGAGTCTACGGGAACTTGGTTTGCATCATAAAACTTTGCGGCAATCGATTAAGCTTCACTCACTCATTTGGTCAAAAGGATGAAAGCAAAGAGCTTTCTATAGCTCTTATCAAAGAATGGACCAGTTTTGAATGAATTGAAACTCAACCATTAGAAACAAATCACTTGTCTTTAGTTGGCTGGAAATTTCTTCAAACTACACAACACAATTGAAACTAACACTACATCAAACAGAAACTAAATGCTAAATTTTTCAAATAATACTACATCGTGTAGAGTTTGAGCTTGTCGGTATTTCTATAGAGCTCCGTTGAAAGTACATTCCCTCCACTTCAGCTAATAATAAAGTAAAAACTTTTGAGACATTCTGACCCGACTTTGCTGAACACTCCACAAACGGACAATTCAATTTCTCTGCTAAACTCTTTCCTTCTTCTACTGAAACTTCTCTCTTATCGGCAGAATCCAAAAGATTACCAACTAATATTTTGGGAACATTGTTCGTTCCTAACGCCTCTGCAAGCAGTCTATGCGCAACCGGAACCATGTCAAACGAACCACCATCACAGATGGAATAAACAAACGCATATCCATCGACGCCAATAGTAAGCTGTGTTCCTAAATACGAGTACTCGTCCTGTCCTCCCTATTCAACAAATAAGCTTCCAAATATGTACAACAACAGCCACTTTACCGTATCCAGTATCTCCAAGTTGTAAGTCTCGTTTCTGTGTTTACAAGTAGCGTGATAAGAATCCTAGGAAAAGGTAGAAGCAATAAGGCATAAATCACAAAAACTAGCGTCAACCACCTCTATTGTAGGAAGATAGGACTCCAAAAAGGTGTCTTCTGCAAAGCGAGTAGCAATAGAAGATTTTCCTAAGACTAGGTTCAGACTCGAGCAAAAAAAAGAGTTTATAACATACCGACTCCTTTTGCACCCAACAACGCTACCCTCCTAAACTTGTTTCCGTCAAGTCGGAAAAAGACGTTACTGTTGCGAGAATCTTCCTCCATGAATACTAGAAATTACAAAAGAGTCTCGCATATGCAGGATATTATCTGTATAAAACACTCTTGCGTCCAAGAAAACAATGGATACTTTGGAAGAGAAGAAAAGCCTCAATACCAAACAGGACAGCAAATTGACAAAGATACACTTGAAGCAAATCGAGGGATATGTTGTACATCGTCATTTGGGCTTCAATAGCCACAAATACATTGGAATCTCGTTGAGATGGGAGAGTTGGCAAGGTTTTTACAGCTTTATATGCAACAACCAGAAGGATTCCAGTATCCTTAAATCGCTTTTCTAGTTTTGTTCCATCTTTGCATGGCAGTAGATATATATGGGTGCTCTCTGTGCAAAGTATGAGAATTAGGACTGGGCTATTTGTTTTTGAGCTACTCACTCAAGAACTTGACTCAACTCTTCAGGAGATATTACTAAAATAGCAGGTTGAAGCTCCATAGCATTTCTACCCTCGATATGTCGTTCTTGAAATCGTATCAGTTGGAGATCCAAGAGACCTATGAAAAGAATGTTTTCTCAAGTGGAGGAGCTTCTCGTTGTTTCTTACGACTGAACGCTTTCCAAGCTATTGGCCGTTTATAAGAGTCCGTTGTAAAGGTAGCGGAATCTATATAGGAATCAAATCTCACTTTAAGTATCGTTATTATACTGACAACTACTCACCAGAGTTGAACTCATTTTTAAGATATTCTTGATAAATTCTTTCAAATGAAAAAGCTACCAACTTCGTGCTGGCTCGTTCTTTTTCATTCTTATCCATGCTACGGCACGTTAGACGGCAAAGAGAAGACAAAAGCGCAACTTCCAACACAGAAAGATTTTTGAGCATCTGCATTCTTCCAACACTCTGTTTGAGTTGGCAGCTACCATGCCTTATGATATCTAATCCCAAATGTGAACGATTCTAAAGAAAGTAGGAAACGCATACCAAGGTCAAATTTAGGAACTCCAAACTCGTCCAATGATAGATTGGTTATTATGTAGAAAACGAGCTAAAATTGTGTATAACATTCCAAGTTTCCATTATGAACAAATAAGACTTACACTAAGAAAAGATGAAACGTTTGGAGTGAATCCCAAAAAATTCTCGAGTATATGATTCCACTCGGTATCTTGAACGAATTTGGATATCTGTTGATTGAAAGCTTGTTTAATAGTTCTGAAAAATTATACGATAGTTAGACAACGTGACGATTCGAAATAATTGAGGTGCATTCTTACTCTATAGATGAAGGTGCATCACAGTCAATGCAGAGGAGTGACTCGAGAATCTTGAGGACTTTTTCGATATCGTTGAGAGCGGGCATGTAATATATGCGATGTGAAAATCGAGACTTGATTCTTTTTTCCAGAGAGTCCACCTTAAAGTTGTATAAGTATTCGAACGTAAATATGATGGACTCCACTCACAATATCATGCTGCTGTGAGGTGGCAAGAACAACTCCGCGTATACGGTTTCTCTGCAAAAAAATTCATACGGCGATATAGTGTGTCTCATTCCTTTCCTACCTGAAAAGATTCGAAAATGCGATATATGAATGACTGATTTTTTTCTCTGATAAAGTATTCAAAGTCATAGAGCAAAAATAAATAGGTGGTCAAAGTGTCCTCAGAAGTTGGTTCCAGAAGGTCATCCTCTGGTGTCGACTCTTCAACTTCCTATTTATCCAGTTACAGCTTGTTCTTCATAAGATACTAGAAGATACCTTACTTTGTTTGGTAGGCTATTTTTGAGTTGAACGTGAGTCTCCTTCATAGGTCCTTCACGCAGGGCATGAACTGCACCGTACAAACGAATCACTTTCAAATTTTGTATTGATTCATCTACTTGCACCCTTTGCAAGGTTTCTTCTACTAATATCTTCTTCCCGGAGCCTGCAGAACCAATTAGAATGATAGACTCACCTTGAGGAGCAGGATTTCGGAGCAGTGTTTCAATAGTTTTTGATATGCTCAAGAAATCCTGAAAACAATCATTGTGGTGTTCTCAAAACTCAAAGTGAAATTTACCCGATCTTCCCAAGTTGTCAACTTTGTTTGACAAAGTTTATTCAACAAATATTCCTGTATTTCCTGTTGAAGCTGTATACATTGGTATTGCTTCAGTGAAACAGCAACATTTGATACAAACTCTGAGCTCTTTTTTGAAGTGTGTTGCAGTTTTTGTGGCTGCTTTGCCGTCTTACGCTGTTTTGGTTTTACAACTTTATGTGGCTCATACGGTCTATTGCGCAACTGCATAGAGCAAATTATGTAATCCAAATTTGGCGCCATTTGAAAGTATTTTCTAGACAATTTCTGAGGGCGCGTTTGTAGAAGGAATTTTCGAACGATTGGGCCATGCGAGATCCACGACATTTTAGATTTGAACCACCATGTCAGATAAAGGTCTGGTTGTAGTTATAGGTGCAACAGGTCCCCTTGGAAAAGAGTGTGTATTGGCTCTGGAAAGTCAAGGTTATCATGTTCGGGCAGCTAGTAGAAGGGTTGAAGTTGCTCGGGAGATGTTGTTGAAAAGTGTCAAAAATCCCTCTAGAGTGGTAAGTAGTTTCAGAAGCTGAAATTTTTGCTTAGAATATATAGGATTTTGTGCACGTCGATGTTCTGGAAAATTCAGTACTTTCTAGCGTATTGAAAGATGCTCATGCTGTGTTTTTCTGTGCGTCAGCTTCAGCAGGTTGGAGGGTTCCAGGTACTTCGAAAAATACTCCGAAACAGGTCGATTATTTGGGAGCAGTTCATGTCGCTGAAGCAGCAGCACAAGCAAAAGTCAAACGACTCGTTTTAGTGAGCTCAGCTATGGTTACAAATAGAACTTCGTTTCCATATCTGTTCTTAAACTCGTCCTTTGGTCGAATAAGTGAGTAATACCCTATTGTGTTTATTTACTGAATTTGTGTCGATAGTGCACTGGAAAAGACAAGGAGAACTTGGCGTCATAGAGACTCATGAAAAAAATCCAGAGATGGCTTACACTATTGTTCGACCCGGACATCTTATCAATGAAGCATCAAAGGGAGCCAAGTCCATAATGGTTGACCAAGGTGACCGCATTAGTTGGAGAGTATCTAGAGCAGATGTAGCACAAATATGTTGTGCCTGCTTGCAAGTGGAAAATACGATGAACGCCACCTTTGAAGTGGCTGGAAGGAAACAAGCAACGTCACAATCCAACCCTCCGGATACCTACGAAGCCTTGTTAACCACTATAAAACCGGATAAGAAACTTTCAACCACAGGGCAATCATAAATGTCTTTGAAAGGCAACATTTGGTATGTTTGATATTTGTTGTCTCAAACGTTGTGCATTTAAAATAAATTCATGTGGGCATTGCTAAAGCGGGGATGACGTGACGCCTAGCTAAGAGCTTCCTTGTGTGATAACTTAGTCGCCATGTGTTTGTTGTTTTACACAAACCCAAGGGATATTATTTCAACAAAAAAACTTTTCAGTAACTTTTGAAGCTATGGAAACTTCTCTTCATAGCCCTTTGTCCGTAACCACCTTGGGGGCTTCCCAAAGGTCGTTACCTCCCAAGTTCTTTGTGCAGTATTTAGACCAATGGCTTATTGTTGACTTGCGTTGCTCTCAGTTGTACAGTCTGGGTCATATCAAGGGGTCTCGCAACCTTCCTTTAAATAAGAAGAAACTTCTGAACGTTCAACTTTCTGAGTTGTATCTCCATAAATGTCTGCGAAAACTTTCCAAATTTATCAATGAAAGGTTAAAAAAGAAGCAGGTTTGTTATATTGTCTTGTATGACCACTCTTCTACGGAAACTACTGTGTGGAATCCTATTTGGAAGTTGCATAACCGATGTCAGCAACAGATGTTTCAGGGCTGTAGTTTCTTTGTTTTAAATGGAGGATTTTCTCTTTTCAGTAATCTTTATCCGAGGCACACTGTTAGTTGCCAAGTTATAGAATGCTCCCGGAAGACCCAAGCGCTGATTCCTCTGTTGCGTTGTAGTGTTTTCCAAGATTCCTTTCCTTGTAAGATACTTTCGTTTGTTTATTTGGGAAACGAGCGCAATGCGAGTGATAGAGATGCATTGGATTTATTAGGCATCACTCATATATTGATCGTAGGTGAAGAGTTAGTGGCACATTTCCCTGGCATATATGAATATAAGCAACTAATGATACGCGACTTGGAAACGCAAGACTTGCATCCATTTTTAGATGAAGCCATTGCGTTTATTGAAAAGGTTAAGCTTTCAGGAAGAATTCTAGTTCATTGTTATGCTGGAGTTTCTCGCTCTGCTGCTGTAGTTTTGGCATATTTGATTTATCTTGGAAATACCTTTGAAGAAGCATGGAAGTTTCTTATTGTTCAAAAGAGTGATGTGCAACCACTTGGTAACTTTATTCTTCAGCTGAAACAGTATGAAGAACGTTGGAAGAGTTTGCAAGACGCTGTATGACCTACTTGTGTAGAGACTGTATTCAATGTGTTTGGATCAAAATACTGTCTTGTGAATAAGGAATAAGAATATTTGCTTTATTTTTTCAAATACTTGCTGTAATCATTGGATATTCCACTTCCTGACGAAGTTTTGTTCCCGCGAGGCACTCTATAAGTTGCAAGGCAAACTCGATGGCTGTCCCTGGCCCTCTACTAGTAACACACTTTTTGTCTGCATCAACAACGACTCGTTCTACGGTAGTTTAGAAAAGTGAGTAGTTTATATGACTCTTCAACTTACCTTTTATGTGTTCCTTTGCAACGTTGTCTATTTTATCCTCCACGCTGGGATGGCAAGTGGCACGTGCAGGCAATAAGCCCAAAGAGTACAACACTATGGCTGGCGACGCACAAATAGCACCAAACCAGCGGTTCTCCACTGCTTGCCTTTTCAGTAGCTTTGCCAATAGCTCACTTGCTGCCAGGTTTTCTGCACCTTTTGCTCCGCCAGGTAGAACTATCAAGTCATATACTCTATCTCTGCACTCGGATAGCAGACAGTCAGCAACTATTTGTACTTGTCGTGAACAAACCACACTCGTGGTGTCGTGTACAGAGGCAACAGTGACTTCGAAGCCTGCTCTTCTAAGGGTATCTATAACACATACGGCTTCTATTTCTTCTGTTCCATTGGCGATGGGAACCAACACTAGAAACATTGTGCCCCAGAAATGATTATGGAAGAGAATGGAGATATGTTTGCTTTCTAAAAGAGATTGTCATTTGTTTTGGCTTTCATGGATAACTTTTCAGTTGGTCTGTAAACTCTTGTAGAGAAACAACAGGTCCTTATGAAATATCCAGTGATAGCTATTCGTAAAATCACACGCTGTAGACCTTAGTACTGGAAAATCCTTCAACATTTCAGGATGTTACTGAATGATGGTGAGTCTTATTCAAAGTACTACGCCATAGAATTTTGTCTCCTTAGAACGACTCATCTGAAATTGATCAATTTTGGAATAGAACGGAATGCAATTGGCTATGTAACTGAAGAAACGACCAAAAACATGGCTAATTCTGGAAAGTCAGAGCCAAAGGAAGTCAAATGGCTAAAGAACTTTGGTCTTTGTGGGAATTCCGGATACACTTATCAATGGTCTTACACAAAATGCTTTATATTCACAACTTCCAATATATTGCTCTGATCCCATCAAAAACTATCCAAGGACAATTGAAATACAATAAGCCCCTACAAGAAGCAAGTTGTTTCTCTAGGGAGATGATTCGTTATGCTTGTTTACTTTTGCCTCATTGTTGTTGTTGCTATCCAATATATGCATTTGAGATACAAGTCTGTTTAAAAAGGTAGAAACTATTTCATCCTGATTATCTCTTGCCAAAGATGCCTCATATTGCTTTTCACAGTGTTCACGATAGGAATTACTCTTCCAAATAGTTGGAACCACTGTCTCCTTGGCATTCAATACATCGCGAGTTCTTAATGGTCTTATGGTTCGACTATATTCGTTAGCCAAATTGGCAAAGCTGCTTATTCCTTGTTCCTGTTGCTTCTTGCCATTGGCCAATAACTTCTTTTCCTTTTGTAAAGCTTCTCGAATAGGTTGATACGCAGCAACTCGACATATTTCCTTTAAATCGCTTCCCGTCAACCCTGGCGTTTCTTCTGCTATACGGTCAAAGTCAAAGCCTTGTTCTAAAACAATTTCAGAGAGAATAACTTGCAAGATTTCCTTCCTTTCAGAGGTTGTAGGATAATCCACCAAAAATGAACGAGGCATGCGTCGGAGAATAGCAGCATCAATGTCCCAAGGGCGATTAGTAGCACCAACTACGATTACTGCAGCATTAGGGTCACTTAACAGTCCGTCCCATAGCGACATAAACTCAGCCTTCATATCTCGATATGCTTCGTGATCATAGGCACTCCTTTCACGGAACAATGAGTCTATTTCGTCAATAAAAAGAATACAAGGTTGAATCTTATAAGCAAGTGAGAAGATTGCGTGGACCAGTTGGTTGGTCTCACCAACCCATTTGCTCAAAATAGTGCTAGGCGATATAGGAATAAAACTGGCACGACTTGCTTTAGCCAATGCTTTTACCAGCAGTGTCTTACCCGTTCCAGGGGGACCTAATGAAGAAGAGCGTCAGATCATTCCAAATAATAATAGGCAATATCATCTTACCATATAGCAAAACACCTTTAGTGGGTGATAAAAGAAAAGATGAAGAAAACAACTCAGGCCGAAGTAAAGGAAGCAATACGGTCTCTTCTAACGATTCTTTTATCTCCTTCAAACCTCCAACTGCAGTAAAATCAGCGTCGAGTTGGTCAGGTAACACCAACTCTTGTGCAACGACCGCTTCCAATGAAGTCAAGTCATCCAAGTCATATGCTTTGCTATTCAACTTTCTTAATCTATTTTAATGAGTTTAGAAAGACAAGCAAAAGTGATAATAAGACAACGCAAAACAACCTTTGTGACAGCTCTTGTCGCTTCTTCCTCAAGGCCTTTTTCTGTTCATGGAGGGGGTCCAATTTGTTTTTAAGAAAGTTACCACCTATGATAACTACAGCTAAACTCAGTGCTGCAGCCAAAAGTTCACCAAAAATAGCGTCTAAAGTAAGTCCTAAACGACCATTCCCACCGTTACTACTACTTCCACCATTCGACGACATTCCTTTATAACCAAGACAATGCTCAATGCTGTCGAGACTATGAAAAGTTATTACGAAAATTTTTTCCTTATTCAAAAACATGTATTGTTATTGCATTGTTTCTTATCTTTATGGTAGCTAGTTGAAAAAGGTCATTCGGCATTTATTTCATCTTGATGGTTTTGGTGATCGTTTTGTTGTGACGACAGTGAACACGAGTTGAATATTTCTTCTTCTCCATATGGAAGAGAAACGTTTAGAGTCCAGTTTGGAAGTACTCTCTTCTCAACTTCCACGAGTAGCTATTGTAAGTTTGTCCCATGGTTCATGTTGGGAAGAGTATTCCAATCTTCTCTCGGTACCTTTCTAGTCATATTAACCAAATTAACTTGGTGTTCTGTAGGTTAGTAGGAGGCATATCCGAAAGAATAAGTTTGTTGACTTTGTTGGAGAATATCACTTGGATTTAATTGTGAAGAACGGTGCTGTTCCACTCATAGTTCCCCGCGTACAGAGAGTCCACGAAATGTTGGAATCTTTTGAGCCTATTCACGGAGTCCTATTATGTGAAGGAGAAGATATCGACCCCTCCTTGTATCAGGTATTGGAGAATGTTCTCAAAATTGGAAAAAATAGTGTCGCTAATAGCAAAAAAGGCTGATTTTAGTAACTTGGATCCAGAGTTGATCGAAAAAATAAAGCAGAAGCATAGCGGTGACGCAAAAGTTGATAAAGAAAAAGATTCGATAGAGTTTGCACTATGCAGAAGGTGCATTGCGAAAGGAATCCCTTTTTTAGGTGAGTTTTAAACTGTTGTTCTATGATGACTTGTTTTGTTGAGACACAATCACTAGGCATATGTAGAGGTTGTCAAATCATGAATGTTGCACTAGGAGGCACATTATATTTCGATGTTGAACTCCAACTAAGGAGTTGTATCAAACATATTGATTATGATAATTACGATGGACATCGTCATCCTGTCACCATTGTGCCTGATACTCCACTTCAAAGTTGGTTTGAACAAGAAGAAATTATGGTGAATTCTTATCATCATCAAGGAATCAAGGATTTGGGAAGATTGTTATCTCCTATGGCAACTGCTCCTGATGGTTTGATAGAAGGTTATTATTGTCCCTCTACTTATGACCCCAAGAATGGCAATTTTCTAATAGGACTACAGTTTCATCCAGAGAGAATGCAAGAGTCAGTAAGTAGTTTTGTTGTTGGCAAAATATATCAACAGAGACTTGACAGTCTGACTAGCACGTTTCCGACTCATCTCCCAGAAAGGAAGCTCGATATGATTATCCAGGATGTCCCAAAGTATATGAAACATTTATAGCTGCTGTACAAGCTTATGCTACGAAGCAGAGAGGTGACGCAACTTCCACCACAAAGACAGTTACGAATACCGTAAAAGATGAGTATCGCATGGTTGTCGAATCATTCAATGAAGCAGCACGAGTATATCATGACAAATTGGCATTGGATGAACAAACCATGAAGAAATTCCAACTTGGTATGAAGTTTTTGGAAACGCCATTACCCCTAAGTGTCGATGACTTGAATCGGCTGTCTCGTATTGGAGCTACCGTAAGAGGAGGAAATTTATATTATAATAGCGGAAAAAGCAAACCATTGGAAAATGTCAGAGAGGAAGTTCCAACCAACATCGTACATTCTCTACAGCAAGTTTCAAAAGTTCTTCCTTCTTTGAGCCAAATGGAAATTGAAAAACTAGCTGCTTCACTTGAGCAAGCGTTAGCAACTGTTGTGGAATACCGAAATCATCATTTTATGTAAAACACGTTTGGATATTTCGTTCTACTTTTATGGGGCTTCTCTGTATAGTGTCTTAAATACCTTGGATATATAAAGGATCGGAAGACATTTGCAAAGTATTGAAACAGAACATATGTGGTATAGAACATCGCATGTAACAGTAACACTTCGTTACAACTGAATCGCAAGAAGAAAACTCGTCATTTTTCAAAGATTCCTAAACTTTGTACACTCCCAACGTTTCTAGAAGCAGCATCATTAACTTTTGTATATAAACCCATTCAAGTAAAGTGACAAAAAAACAGCACTATTTTATGGCAGTCAGCTGACAATCATCAGCTCAGACATGGAATGAGTTCCAAAGTCTATCTCTAATATCATATGGCTACTGTGATATCATCGGTTACACTAATCTCGAAATTGACCTGGACACTATCCTTATTATAGCTCTCCTTACATTGACTCATACACTCTGAGCAGTTGGTTTTGACTTGCTTTGGAACTCTATAATATTCAAATTGTACTCCGAGTGGATAATTTGTGGATTGGATGATTTTGTCTACATTGTAACATACTTCTTCCTCATATTTGCCCATACATTTTGCACCAGAACCGCAACCATCACATATAGAACCATAAACGTCACCTGAGAGACTAGATATATTGATATAAATAGTTGGTACGGGCGGCTGGACTACCGTGAAACAAGTTGAATTGGACTCGTATGTCCATGAACCATAGATTTGACCGGAACAATTGGAAGAATCATACACGGTAACCACTAATTCATATTTTCCACTAGCAGCATGGCAAGAAACCGAGAAAGCAACGACAATGAGACAAAGTAGAAAAACAGCCATTTTCCTAAAAATGATTTGGGTTGGGATATTCCTTCTTTTAAAGTAATGTCGACCGGAAGAATCATGCGCACCCTGAATTATTTGCAATTAGATAATTTTATACAATTCCTCAACGTTGAGCGTTGTCCTTTTCTTATTTTGAGATTCATGTTGGATGATATTTTCAATTTCTTTGTTGAAAGTTGGCATTGTGAGATGTCTCAACTGGTGCTTTTTTTATCTGTGTGGTTTCTCAAAAGCTACAAAAATAATAAATTGAAAAGTTTTTATTTCCAAATACAGAAGCAGACTTGCAACCGGAATGAGAAAATGGACAAGAAGCCTTTCTACTATTCTCCACCATAATCTATATGTACAATATTGTCAAGAAAAAAAAATTTTCTTCACACAAGTTGTCCAACAACTTGATCGAATGGACAGCAAAAAATTAGAGTATATTTGGTTTCTGAGGAGGGGCTTTGGCCAAACCATGCCACACTAAGACGTTTATGAAAGCGCACTGGAGAAGTAACTTGAAATAGTCTTATGTCAGTTGGCCAAGTAAATAAACTGGATGCTACTTTCATCGACTTTTTGGAAATAGAGTCGGGAAAAAACCGCAAGGTTCGCGGGGGTTCGGGAAAAGTATGGATTCTGAGGTTTTTGCATCCCGTGTCAACAACCAGTAACTCGTCAAACAACGAAACTTTGTTGTGGGTGGCAGAAAGTGTGGACAACGGAGACAAGCTGGTGGTGAAGTTTGAAGTGGCGCACAATCCCTCAGAGTGGGAACTTCTATTAAAGGAAGCAGAAGACTGGAAAGCGCTTTCGGACTGTAGCTTGCAAAAGAAACAGGAAACAGTTTATGAAGAACTTGAAAGTAAAACGAGACTAGACGGAGAAAGCGACAAAGCCAATGTTTTATATGGGTCTTTACAGGTTTTGCCCTTTACGAGACTATTGGACTATGCAAAAGTACCTTATGCAAGATCTTGTCTTATCTTCATCGTGGAGTACATAAACGTTGCTCCACTTCGACCTCCTGTAACTGAAGAGCAACTGTTAGCTATATTGAAAAATATTATTCAAGGTGTCCTTATTATGCGCGAGTTGGGTATGGGAGTACACGGAGATCTTTCCTTGGACAAACTGCTTTACTGTAAAGAGTCTGGAGTTAAAATAGGAGGGTTTGGTCTCAAAAGACGGAAGAAGGCCACTACTCTGTCTTCATGGCTTGAAAACTCTCCTGAAAGGCTTGACAAGGAGGATGTTTATCAAATTGGAGCCGTTGCCTATGAGCTTTGTTGTGGAAACAAACCTTTTCAAGGTGGAGAAAGAGACTCCACAACTAAAATACAAGCGGTTTTTGGAAGAGTATCTTTCCCAGAAGCAGCTTGTAGGAGATACAGTTCACAAATTCTGGAAGTCATACGTCGTTGCTTATCCAAAAATCCTTCACAACGTCCCGATAGTTTTAGTCTTTCATATATAGTGGCAGCTGCTCAAGGTCTGGTTCCTCCAATGTCCGATATGCCAGCACAGGAAAGAACCGGACGAGACTCTGTTACAATGGAAAAGGAATCCTCTGTTGGCCGTAGAAAAACGGAAGAAGGAATAAGTTTATCGAGTTCCACTAACAACTTGCGTGCAATAGAGAGAACTTCACAAGACGATCCTGTTGGACCACGAAATACATCGACACAGATAGTCGAACCTGGCAGAGGACTTAGTCGAGATGACCTCTATTTATTGCATTTATATCATGTACCTCACAATGTAACTCGTGGACCTTGGGAGTCTTATCATCGTCCAGGATCTTTTGAATCATCCCTAGCCAAAGCTACAACCAATACTCCTAAACCTGCAAAGCCTAAGCATATTCGTTGGATAGTTATTGATATTTGGGAAAGACATATGGGAATGGTACTTTACGAATCATTTGCAAGTCATCTAAGGTCCAGCTCTGCCACTGTAGTGTTTAAGTATCTAACGGTTATCTACAAAGTTATGGTGGATGGCCCACCAGAATTTTTGGAACTTTCCTATCGACAAGCAAGTGTTGTTTTGAAACTTGTACTTTTTTGCACTCTTACAAATGATTTTAGGATCAACTTTTTGAATATTTGGAAAGAGTATGGAGCAGAGAACACTTGCAGAATGTTTCCGTTACGGATGACGTTTATCTTTTTTGTTTTGCAGGTGGAGAAATAAGTAGATTCAGTACACTGTTAAGGCTGAAGGCGAAACTATTTCATGATTTTTCTGCAGTATTTGATGGTAGCCGTTCGAAAATTGCAAGCTATCAACAACACTATCAACAACAATTGCTTCTTACTGTAAGCCATGGACATTCGAGGCATATGGGGAAGTCCGAACTGCCAGGCACTCCTGAAGACCCTTTACAAGGAAAACGAGAACCCCTCCTTCATGCCTTTGTTAACTTGATTGAACATTGTTTTAAACTAAGTGCTTATTTCTTATCTTGTAATGACCCTTGCAGAGAACTGAAACTGATGGTTATCCCGTCTTTAGCTATCGAAATTACAAAGGCTTATTTTGCATCTCTGTCCTGCTTTTATTTTCTAACGCAATATTATCGTGAAAGGAGGGATTTAGAAGGTCTTCGTACTTGTTACAATACATTCTGTTCTGGACATCAACAGACTTATACCTTTGTGGATTCAGTTCTTGCAGAACCTAATGTAGCTGAATTGTGTCGTGAAGGAACGTTACCCAAACTATGTTTCAGTATCGCTCCTTTGGAGGCTTTCTTCGAACCCGCACCTGAAACGCCGAGTCATTTAGAATCTGATAAAAGGTTGAATTCAATGGTGGAAAAAGGTCGTTTTCCATTCCAAGTGGAACTGCGAGAATTGTTGAACATGGGCTTTACTAGAGACCATGCACAACTAGCATTGGAAAGAACCCAAGGTGACGTGAATGCTGCTGTAGCACAGCTTGTAGATGACTTTGCTAGTCCTGATAAGATTGCCAAGTTACTTGATAGCGAGAGACCATTAGCAGTGGGAGAACGTACTGTGACTAAAAGAATGGAGGAGCAAGTATTCAGTCCGTTTAGAGGCCAACAACATTTGGTCGAAGAGATAAAAGATCGCAGACAAACACACAATGTGTCAAGTAATGCTATGCCTAATGGTGTCATTAACCAACCAAAACCAAGTAATAGTGAACAGAAAATAGTATTAAATGATCCACAAGGATGGGAAAAGTTTCGACAGAGACTTACCGCGGAGAATTCTACGCATTCGAAAAGCGATCGCGGCTATCATGTCGGAAATGGTGACGAACCCACTCCTGAAAAAATAGGCAATAAGCAGGATGCTAAGAGAGGAAGACCAAGAGCTTCTTCCGCTGTCGAATTTTCCTCGAGTCATAATGACGATATACTGAATGAGAAAGTTTCAAAAGAATTCGATATGAAGAAACCCTTGAATGCTCAAGCAAACCATTCGCGAACAATAGCGGATAAGAATGCTCAACACACAAGGCATTTGGATGACAGAGTACAGGCTCCTGTAGCCAAACAAAAAAACTTGAACAAGGAACAGGTGGAGAACAAAAATGACAAGGTCCAAATTGCAGATAAAATGAAAAATGAAAAGTTTGAGAAGCCACATGCTCCATTTTGTCATTGTGTGATTTGCGAAGCAGCAAAGAACATTCAAAAAGTATCGTTGTCTTCCAAAGTGACACCTTTTTCTGGAGGTGGAAGTTTAATGAGAAGTTTGAACCCTTCCTTCGAAATCGACCCTACTGAGTTGGAGTGGGGTCCTCTGATTGGTCAAGGTGGATTTGGTCAGGTTTATAAAGCCCGTTTTCGAGGTACTGCAGTTGCAGTGAAAACCATAAGTGCCATGGCTTTGGTCAATCAAAACGCAGTCAAGGAGTTTCAAAGCGAAGTTGCTGTTCTTTGCACGCTTCGTCATCCCAACGTTATTTTGTTCATGGGAGCCTGTACGAGACCGCCTCATTTATTCATTGTCACGGAATTTATGTCCAAAGGAACGTTGTTCGATATATTGCATCGCTATCGCGTACCCATGAACTGGAGTCTCATGAAGAGAATGGCGTTGGATGTTTGCCGCGGGATGACTTATCTTCATGCCTCCAAGTTACTACATCGTGATTTAAAATCATCCAATTTGATGTTAGACGATCATTTTACAGTGAAGGTGGGAGATTTTGGTTTGACGCGGCTCATTGCAACCCAAACACAAGGACCAATGACTGGTCAATGTGGTACTTTTCAATACATGGCACCAGAAGTTTTAGCTAACCAACCTTACTCGGAAAAAGCAGATGTGTATTCGTTTGGAATCATCCTATGGGAAATGGTGGCAAAGCAGTTACCCTATTACGGTATCCAACCTATGCAAGTTGCTGTCGCTGTACTATCCAAACAAATGAGACCACCGATGCCACCTAGCTGCCCAGCTCCGTTGGCACAACTGATCCAGTCGTGTTGGCAGCAAGATCCTAGTCGAAGGCCATCTTTTCCTGAAATTATGAAATTGCTCGAACAAATGCCGTATTAAATATTATTGCGTTTGATAACCTATATGATCTACCTTTGCAGATATGAAATACTTGTTTTGTGATGATGAACACATTGTCCTTACTTGGAATTTCAAGGGCAAGCCTTGCCATAACCCCACGTTGAAAAAGTGCACCCATCATATACAAATGAAATGCTGCATTCCTTCTGGAAAACAAAAAGTATCCAGTGGGCAAGTAGTGATGATTGTATAGTTAAAAAGTAAAGACAGTAGCAACCTATTTTTCAAACTTTTTCAATGTTGAACAACTCTAAGAAGGGCTATCATCGTTGCGAGAAACACGAAGGTTTGCCTTCGTTAGACGTTAACGTAGGTTATTTGGTTTCAAATTAATTTCACGCATGCATGTGTGTTTGTGTTGCATAACAAATACGCAGAGTTAGACAAAAAGGTGTAGCTTAAAAATTAAATCCAAGCATCATTTTTATGTAAAATCAAAGTCCAAATGTTATTTGTCGTTGAAAACATATCTGACACTCAGTAACGTCGTAATAATGTAGCGCATCAATGTTAAACTTAAAATTTTTTAAATTAAAATATCAAATCTGGTTTCCTCGCATTTCGTAAAAATAGTTCACATCGTTGAAAGAAAGCGAAATTAAATTTCGATTATTACACGTACTAGTCTAATCTATGCACAATTTAAAATGGACAGAATTTAATCCATATTCTCTTAGTTTAACAAGAAAAATATATTCCACGTTCAAAAACTTAAAAAATGCAAAAATTAAATTTGCTCGTTTAAATAAGTCGACGTTGCAAACAAAGTAGGAAGAAAAAGGAGTATTTTAGGAAATAAAATGTCAAGTTTTACAGTATAGAAATATCTTAATCATGGAAGTTATTCAGTTTTGTCTATAAGCATTGCAGTCATTATTTTTACTTGAAATTTACAATTTTTAGGTAGTCATGGCTCCAATGAATTGTACCCGAGGTTAGCTAGTGTCTTTGAGTGTTTCACACTCATCAATGCTGTTACAGTTAACTTTTTCGAAATCTATATTTTCTCGATTGCTATTCTTTTTTCTATGCAACTTTGTTTGTCATAGAAAACTTTCCTTGATATTAAAGCTTAGTTAGCAGTCTCTTTGACTGTTCATTGCTGATAACTTATAAATATACGGTGTAACGATGATTTAAAGGTTTCCAATCTTTATGGCTTTTTTAGTTTCATTTATCATGTCCCAGGCATCCATTTGTATTTTAACTTCGCCTGATTGCGACGGTTTGGTGGTGTTATGGAACAGATGGATACGGACCAGTCCAACAATTTGGAACCTGTCGTTGTTACACATACACTTCCTACCATACTCTGCTGTACTTGTGGTGTTCCCATTAGCCCAAACCCTTCTAATATGTGTGTCAATTGTATTCGCAGTCGAGTGGATATAACGGAAACGATACCGAAACAGATAACTCTGTATTTTTGTAAGTTTTGTAGTAAATACCACGTGCCCCCTAGTAATTGGGTTTATTGCGAACCTGAAAGCAAGGAGCTTTTAGCCCTCTGCGTTGCCAGGATTCGTGGTTTGAACAAGCTTCATTTGGTTGACGCCAACTTTATTTGGACGGAACCCCATTCCAGAAGAATCAAAGTGAAACTAACTGTTCAAAAGGAAGTTTTTAATCACACCATTCTTCAACAATCTTTTATCGTAGAGTATTGCGTAGATTATCAGCAGTGTTATGAGTGTCGTGCGAAGTCGGCAAAAATGGACCCTTGGGAGGCAGTTGTCCAGGTAAGTTGGTACACTACTGTATCAACAAGATGAAGAATGACCTCAGGATACACAAGGTTCGTCAGCGAGCGGATCATAAGAAAACTTTTTATTTTTTGGAACAATTGATTTTAAAGCATAATGCACATGGCAACACGTTGAGTTTAAAAACGTTGAGGGATGGTTTAGATTTCTATTTCCCAAATAAGAGTGCAGCTCTTAAGTTTGTTGATTTTTTGCATCATGTCGTCCCTGTACGGATGAAGAACTCGGATCATTTGGTTTCACATGACCCTCACAATACTACGTACAAGTACAAATATTCATTTTCTGCAGAACTTCCTCCAGTTTGTAGAGATGATTTGGTTTGTTTACCCAAAAAAGTTTCGACTAGTCTTGGTGGATTAGGTCCTTTGGTATTGGTGTCCAAAGTGTCACAGAATCTTTGTTTTATTGATCCTCTAACCCTACAAACAGGAGAATTGTCTGGATATCAGTATTGGAAGTATCCCTTTTTGTCATTGCTCACTAGTCGCAGACTTGTAGAGTTTACAGTGTTGGATTGTGAGTTGACCGGAGAATCCCAAAAAAAGTATTGTATGGGTGATGTGACTGTAAGTCGTTCATCAGACTTGGGTATCACCGATAGACAATTTTACATTCGTTCTCATGTTGCCAAGTTTCTAAAAGCGGGTGATTTAGTTTTAGGTTATGACCTAGAAAGTGCTAATTATAATGACAGTGTATTGGACGAGTATCGTTCTTTGCAATTACCTGATGTTATTCTTGTTCGCAAGACTTATCCTACAAAGAATCAAGCAAAGAGACGTCGTTTCAAGCTAAAGCGACTTGCCAAGAAAGCTTCTCAAAATAGTGCAATGCAGATGGATTCAGAACATAATGACTATGATAATCCAGAAGAGTTTGAAGAGTTCTTGCAAGATTTGGAACAAGACATCGAGTTGCGTTCCAACATTCAGTTATATAAGAAAACGACGAAAGATGAAGTTTCCACATTGGAGGCCTCTGAAGATGATAATGACTATCCACAAGTTGGTGTCGAAGAGCTTTTAGAAGACTTGCATTTGGAAGATGGGGACGCTAATAATTGAATGATTAGAAGGACACTCATTATCGTTTTTTTCAAACGCTATATTTTAGATAGGAACTTTTGCGGTGACTAGTCCTTGGAAAGTTTTCGAAACTTGAGCTTCTACTTTTCCAGACTGTAGAGATAATATGCAACTTTGTCCGATAAATTGGGTGTCACCTTCTTTTCCGATGCGATTGGCTCCAACAAATATACAAGGTTTGCCCCAGAGTGGTTTTAAACGTAAATACCTAACAACTTTAGTTGGAATATTCACACATATATCTACTTGTCCTCTTACCAATATTGGTCAAGTGTGAACAAGTCATCCGCTTGTCCAATCCAAGCTGAACTAAACAAGATGATATCGATAGACTGTGATGCACAATAGGACGCGAATTCATAATCTTCATATCTAAGAAAGTCCTCCGGATTGATATCCATACAGATTCCACAAGCAACCTAAGTTTGGTTACTCTCAAGTACTCAATATTCCCAATTTTCTCACCTTGTGGTTGTTTTCATCTACAAAGTATCGAAATGCAGTTCCTTTTTCTGCCCAGTGTTTATCGGTTTCATACAAAAAGGTCTTTCGATAACAGTGAACTAGTTGACCTCGTGGATTCTGAAAATCTTCCAGAGTCTATGTGTATCATCAACAAAAGTTCACATACCGTTACTAATACCGAGTTGTAATATTTTCCAGTATCCAAATCCACCTTATCCAACATAACATTATAATTAGAGCACCTAAGGTTGATAATCCTAATGTACCTCTGGGAATCCTGCTGAGATATAACAGTCATTTTCTATAGCAAGTTGTGAACAGAATGTCAAAGTAGGTCCCTAAAGATTTTGACTGTTGGGAAGTGTTGGGTGAAAAAAGGTTTGTTATACTTGCAAAGGTTCCACTAAACTCTGTATTTGTTTTTTACTAGTGAAACTATATCCAGTAAAACACATTTCTGACTTCATTGAGTACCAAAACTACAAAAAGACAGAAAACTTCTAACCTGGCAACACCAAATATTGAAAAGGCTGACGTTTATCTCTTTGTATCAAATACTTGTGTTGTTCAGTATCAAGAAAACACAACGTTGAGTGGTGATGTCAACAACTCACTTGAACTCTTTTTCTATTTTCTTCAGGTTGTGCCAATTGAGGGTTGAACTGTAAAGCAGCCACCGATAGATAGTCAATGGCCATCGATACCACTTTGAGAGACAAGTGGACTACACAACGCCCACGCCATTCGCGATGTCGTAAAGCCAATCGCTGCTTTGCCTTGTCGAGTCAACAATATCGCACCTCCTTTTCCACCTACTCGTTCCAACATTTCTTCTAAACTATTCTCAACAGCAACTAGAGGCTCTTGTCCACTTTCTAAACCAAAAATGATTCGACGAGAAAGAGTAACCTATTATGCATTGTCCACATTGAAAATATTACAAATAGGATACAAATATCGATGATACCTTCATAAGACTCTCTCCATGACCCGTAACTGAAACTCCACCCCAACGACTATCACTATAACCACCACAACCTATAAGAGGACTATCTCCTACTCTTCCATTTCGTTTTCCAGTAATACCGCCAGTACTCGTGGCACATGCAATATTTCCTAAAGAATCAATAGCCACTGCACCAACTGTTTCATGTGAGTGAAAATCACCACCTTGAAGAAATAAAGTATCAACTGCTCCAGGATAATTGTTATGAATAGACTCCCACTCCTTTAGAGCCACATCGGATACCATCTCTAAAGGTGAATCTACCATAGGAATATTCAGTTCCTGTGCCAGTAGTTCGGCTCCTTGTCCTACAACTAAACAATGAGGTGTTTTTTCCATTACTGCTTTGGCTAATGTGATTGGATTCCGTACTCTAGAAACACAAGCTACTGCTCCAGAACGCAAAGTGGAACCATCCATAATAAGGGCATCCATCTCAACGGAACCATTGGCACATAAACAAGAACCAAAACCTGCATCAAACATAGCATCGTTTTCCAAATAACAAACAGCACATTCTACAGCTTCTATACAGGAAGAAGGAGTTGCGCCGTTTTGTGGTTTCTCCAACAACTTTTCTAATCCTCTCTTTGCTGCCGATTGTACAGCTTGTAGTGTATGCTGAGTTCTATTTTGTGGTATATTCCAAGCACCTCCATGCACTATAATACAAGGAAAGTCCACTTGATACGATGCTCGATAAGTTGTGTGCCGACCAACATTTTCAAGAGTCGTCACCACCATGAGAGTTAAATAACAATCAATTTTTAGAAAAGTGTGAAAGAATATACTGTTTTGACTTTTTACGATTTATCACATGAAACTATTCTTCCGAGTTGTCTTATTTATTGATTGGAAGATCCAATAGTATATATATCGATATAAAGCATTGGAGAAAAGGGATGCTCAAGCAACGAAAAGCAAAAAATATTCGCCAGAAACTTTCAGATACCGAAGAAGATAATAGAAAGGAAGAAATTAACCAACAACAACAGTCAAATGATATTTATATAAAACGAACAAAACGAACCACAGCATTTGGCAGAAAGTGTTCCAACAAAAGGACAGGTGGACTGTTGGGTACTAGAGAAGTAACTAGAGCTGTCAAAGAATCCAATGCAGATTTCATAGAAGAAGAAGAAAGTAAGCAAGAACTGGAGGATGAATGGTTTCCAAAAGAATTCAAGCAACTGGCGAATAGTTCCTCTCTGGTGAACCAAGCCTTGCTTGAGGTAAAACAAACAGAACCGGAATATTCTTTTGAAACTATGGAAGAATTGAAAAGACAGACTTTTGGATGGAACAAAGAAGATGGGGAACAAAACAATGGTTCGTCACAATTGGAACAACAACCGGAGGAAATAGTCCAATCAAACCGTGAGACTCAAAGTCCTTTTTTACGAGTACAAAACGATGAAGAAATAGTTGATGAAGAGGAAGTAGACTCAGAATCTGAAGCACGTTGGGAACTCGACCAGTTAAGGAGAGCTTCAGGAAACAACAAGTATACTAGAAAGTTGGAAAAGTTATCCAATAAGAAACTGGAAAGTTTCCATAAACCTGAACTATTACAAGACCCTCTCATTGTGTTGGAAAAGGTTTCGAATAGTCTTCAAGATGCCATGAAGACGAATGATGAAGAAATGTCTAAAGTTTTGCAGGAGCAGATGGAAACAGAAAAGGCCTTGGACAATTGTCAAAAGCAAATGAAAGCGAAGGAAACAGAAGCTATGGTAGCAACTGAAAAGTATTCATTTTATGAAGACTTAGGTAGATACTTTGATGACTTGTTAGACATGCTCAATGAGAAGTGGAAACAATTGAATAGTTTGAGAGACAGAGAAGAACAGGCATATCAGGAATATCAAATGAATGAAGAATTCCAAGGAATCTCATTCTTAGAAAAGGATGATTGGAGACTTCTTCCGAAGCCTGAAGAAGAGTTGGAGCAAGACAATATGCTTTCGCATTCTTCCATAGTCAATGGCTCAGAAAATTTTGGTGCCAAAGGTAGAATTCAGAAAGAATTGGCAAATATTGCAGAGGCTCGCAATGCTTTGTTTCAGGATGTAGAGTGGGACTATGCTTCTATATCGCAAGTAGTCGCACATTTTGTATGGTGGCGAAAGAATTATCCTAAAGACTATGATGAAGCCTATGGAGAACTTATGTTGAGCAAACTGATAACCGAATATACCAAGATAGAGTTATTGGGCTGTTGGCCATTTGGATTGCAAAGTTTATGTGATATACAAAGTATTCAGGCTTTGAAGTTTTATCATCAAGAATTTGGAGAAAGGTTGTCACGTTCCTCTTGTTTGATTTCCATCTTAGAAGGAGTTATTATTCCTATTCTTTCAAAGTGGCTTAGGCATTTGTATTTTTTTCAAAATCTTCATCAAACGAGAACGATGAGCATATTTTATAAGGAAATACTCGACTTTACAAAGGATTCCGAATTTCTTGCTTCTATTCAGGAAAAGATGAATGAAACATTTCTTGAGAAAGGGAAAGATATCCTCTCTCAGTGTACTGATCTTTCAGAGTCATCATGGAACAATGAACAACAATGGAATGCCTTCATTTATATATTGCGTATGATATCCTATTGGCATGGTTTGATTCCTTTTGGTAAGAATGTAGAACAATTTCTGTTGGATGAAATCATCACTCGCCATATATTGCCTAAAGTAAGAATATTATCGAATGAAGATATTCTAGACCGTTTATACTTTATTTTATGTCACTGTTTACCTCAAGAATGGCCTGACCCTTGTTCTCAACATTGGTTGGCCATTCGGGCACTTGTAACTCGTATCGTTTCCACTATCAAGGAGACAGACAAACTGGATAAATTGGAAGCTTGTAAAAAACGTTGTGGTTATTATTTGTAATGACAAAGAATTGTATATTGTTAAAGTCATATATGTGCCTTGAAATAGATACCCTCATATAACATATTGAAACGATAGGAATGTAAAATGACCATCGATGCTTTATTTTTTTACACTCTTTAGATATTTGCTTTCGCCTTATTGTATGTAGAATAAGTCCGTACGAGATGAAGCTGATGGCGTATTTGACAACAACATATTAGGAGTATCATTCTTTGCCCCAGTTTGGAAACTCTGCCCTTCTGATACGGAAACATGAACCCCTTCCATCTTTGGTTTCACTAGAGAGTTACTATTTTGCCTTGAATCATTCCAATCAGAAACAGTGTTGTTGTGGTCTTGACGCTGCTCGGGATGCAAAGACTCATATCCTTGATAAGAATGATCTCTTTGTCGATTGGCAGCATCTTGAATAACCTTTCGAAATAGATATCGCGGAACAGCCTCACGAACCCATTGCTGTTGGTAAAAGGAGGATAGTTTTTCCTCATCCGGATTTCTCCCAGTCATTCCGCTTATGATTTTCAAATCTCTCGACTGACTAATAATGAGATGATTCACAAATTGAACTGGGTTATTTGCAAAACCCTGGAAGAAGTCACGCCTTCTCTTATGATGCAACATTCTTTCTAGAGCATCATAGTATCGTTCTTCGTATGCTTTAAATAATTTGTTCTCTTCCCAAGGTTTCCATTTCAAGACATTTCGAAGATCATCAGAAACCCAATCATTCAATTTGGCGTCGTTGAAGTCGCATCTCATGTCAAAGCACACTTGATTATCCAACCAGTTTCCATTCAACTTGACAGGATATTCCACTAAAATGGGCTCGTTGGGTTGAAAATGACGACGAACCACGGCAATCAACTGCGACAGTTTGATCTGTTCCCCAGGATTAACTGCTACTTGTGCAATATCTCGTACTTGATTAAAGAGGTTAGATAATACGTCATCCAGCTGGATACATGATTTGTCTTCAGCAGATTGAAGCTTATGTACTTTTATATAATTCCATACTCCATAAGCTGCATTTGAGAAGCTCGCGTGGGTAGTTCCTAATAACGAGGCCAAATAAGGGGAAAGTTTATATACATCACCATGATTTTTGGGGTATAGCCAAATTTTCGCAAGACACTCTTTGTTTCCAGGCACCGTAATTTCTATGCCATCCGCAATAGGATCTTCTTCAGGAGACCACTCAAAAAGGTAGTTCTCTGGGTATACTACCTTATCCAGTTCTACTGCTATTTTCTCAAACACTTGGGTGAACCGCCATTTTTCCTCCGATTGGGTCTGTGCTTGTTGCTGTTGTTCGGGCTTTTGTGCTTCTGCGGTTATTTGCTTATCTCCTTTTTCTTCACCACTCTCGTTCCTTGGGGTCATAAACCCTTGAATTCTTAAAGACCAACAAGGAACTGCTGTTACTTCTTTTGTCTGTTGTTCAAACGACAAATTAAATACGTGCACCCTAAAATATCTAGACACAAGAGAGTTGGGTTCTTCCATCTTGGTCATTGTTTCTTGAATAGAAGCCTGTCTTCTTTTGAATGACAAGTTGAGCCTTTTTTCAAACTCTAGTAGTTGACGGAACAGTAGTGACTCGTTGCCCAGCGTTCTTTCAACTTTTTTAGCTTGCGTCAAGTTTATAACACGCTTTGACTCTTGCCCCTTGTCCTCCGTTCTCTCCGTCGTGGAATGTTTTTTAAACTTTTTTCTTTGTTCCGTATCGTTTTGAACCATAGTTGTGGCGTTTCGTATGGTTTCTTCGACAAAGGCGCGTTGGTTCTCATTCATGGAAGCCATTCCCAAAGACATGATGAGAGACCAACCGGGTGGCAAAACAATGTGATGGAAAGCAATAGAAGAGTCTTCAGTTGTTAAGAATACCTTAAGCACAAACCGAGAAAATGTTCATATTTATTGCTTCAACGTTTATGAATAATATGTCAACAACACGCAGCTCCCAGGAAAGGAATTCTTGTCCCTATCGGCGGGAACTTCACAATCCCCATCAACACGTCATCATTTTTTTTGAAGAAATGAAGCCATCCCACGTCTGAATCATCATTTTCTATTTGAATGTTTCGAAGAAATAGTACTAATGATGTGTCTACAAAAAGTCAAAAAAACAAACCTTCGAACAAGGCAATGGGAGCCATTTCTAGACTTGCGAAACGTTTCCAACGGAAGAAACAAGAGGATGGCGTCATTTCCGTATTAGTGACTACTCAACAAAGAAACGGTGAAGACGACGCAGTAGCAACCAACTTGGTTAACGAAAACGGTAGAGTAGTATCGCATACCAATAGTGAAGGTCAAAGAAAAAGAGACACAGAGTTGGAAGAGAAGAAACAACAAGAAAGGGCATTTAGTGAAGGAATAGAAAGAGCACCATGTTTCGAAGAAACACAAGACAGTTTACTCAAGCATGATAGACAAAAAGACGATAATGGAGGTCAATCCTTCACATTCGCTCAACCACAGTTAAATGAAAGTATGTGTGCAGACGAAATATTATGTGAAAATCAACAAAAACGGAATATTGGAAATGATTCTGCAGTTACCCAAATTCATACAAATAGTTTTCATAATACAGAGAACGCTCAAACTGTGGAACAAGCATTTTCCGACAGCAATATCAGTCAAATAACAAACCCGAGTTCACAATTCGCAAAGACCGTCGACAACAGCTCCAATGAACATACCAATTCTAGTGGACGCTTTCCAGAATGTCCAGATAGCAATCATTTCTGTGAGAAAAAGTCCAAAAGAAGAAGTAGAACACCAGATTTGCAAGCCGATAAGAATAGCGAAAAGGATCATGTGACGAAGAAAGAAAGTCAAACAACAGAATTGACCAAAAGAAAAAGTAAAAATTCGGTAGAAGCTCCTGCTAGTCCTATTTCATTCACTCGATATCCATGGGAAGAACCTGGTTATTCTGAAGGCTCTGGCATATCACAAACAATATCTGAATCCGAATTGACAAAAGAGACCTCAGAATGGTTAACAATTTTAGCAACCCTTGAAAGCGAATGGACTCACAGAGTTGCTGCTTTGAAAAGAATCAGGTTAACCCTCACTGTTGCATTGAATAACAATTGTCAGAACGTGATCGAAATCTTTTCGGCTGCGTCTCTCAGAAATGCCTTGATCATTCAGACAACAGATCTCCGTTCCAGCTTAGTAAAAGAAGCATTTGAAACCATCGCAACAATCTGTGAAAAACTTGGCAACTTGAGAGATTTCTTCTTGACCAGTGCATTATTTCTAGACAAAGCTGTCTTGTTGGCAATTGTCAAGACGACAAAGGTCATTGCGAAACCAGCTGAAGAATGTGGTAAGAGAATCGTTGCTAGTACTGCTGCAGAGGCGGTATTACCTGTATTATGCTCTACAATTCGTTTTGGAGTGCATCCTACAGCACGTGAGAAATGTACCCTTTTTCTTTTGCACATTTTGAAAAGAGGTTGTCCCCTTGTGAGACATACTCAAGACATTTCCAATCTTGTAGCAAAGAATTACGCACATGAGACAAGTCCAAAGGAAATTCGAGGTTTGCAATACAGTATTTCGGAATTTACGAGTGAAGATTCTGGGTTAAGAAGTTTGGAGAGTGCACTGGCTTCTGCAATTGGCGACTCTCATGGAAGTACACGGGAAGCCGGTCTCAATTGTTTACATGAGATGGAAAAACATTGGCCAGAAAGAACACAAGGACTCATTCAAGCCTTGGATCCTTCATTACGACGCAGAGCACTTTCATCTCTATCTTCCAATTCTAGTCAAAGTACCAAGTCAAGTGCGGCTAGTTCGAATAGAGCTAGAAAATCTGTAAGGGAATGGAAAGCAGAGGCACAAAAAACAAGGAAAAATCTTGAAAATGCAAGCGTCTTTTCAGAAGAACACGTCGTCATAGCGGAAGACTCCATTGCCGATAATGCAGAAAGAACAATCACGACAGGACAGGAGTCTCACACCATTCCTAAGCACACTCTGTCGGATACCATTGACATTGCTTCTGGAATAGAGCACCGTTCTTCCAAAAAGACTGAAACGAGGAATAGCATAGATACCAACAAGGTCCGAAATAGTGACTCTCTACGAGTGAGATAATACTCACTTAGTATTCATAAAAAAAATTGAACTGTGCTATTTTTTCTTGTAGTCTTGTAAAATAGTTAGTTTTTTATCCTTCCTTTCGCAAGATGTCGTTTGGGTTAGAATGTCACATGGACAAAGTCATCTTTCAATGAGAGGCCGAGAAATGGAAAGCTGCGTTGTAGACACCCTTGCTTGAAACATTCTCTGCTTTCTATTCTTTCAAGTGTCCTTGAGACATTTTCCATAAATGCAGATCTCTGGCGAGAGATAAAATTCGTTGTTTTGTTTTACTCGAAAAGGATGGCTACTGAACAAGACGAAACAGTTCTAGCGATTCAAGAAGAAGAGAAGACTTCGAAGCCGATGGCTAAAGGGTCCTTGTTGCAATCCGTTGAAGCAGGTTTGGAGATAACAGATGATATGAAAAGTTCAGTCTTCCAAATTATTGAAGAGTTGAAAGA
Organism: Galdieria sulphuraria; assembly: GCF_000341285.1. Lineage (NCBI taxonomy): Eukaryota > Rhodophyta > Bangiophyceae > Galdieriales > Galdieriaceae > Galdieria > Galdieria sulphuraria. The sequence continues at coordinate 61,666 of NW_005178428.1, forward strand.
AGAGTATGAAAAGGATGATTCCAAGAAAGTATCTGCTGCAGGTGTGTTCAGAAATCCTAAAAGGTTTATGTGGTTTCTGGCAATATTTGCCAGTATTGGAGGCTTTCTCTATGGCATAGATATCAGTCTGATTAGTGGTGCACTTTTGTTCATGAAAGTTGACTTGAACTTGGACACTTCTCAGCAATCACTAGTTTCCAGTGGCATGTCTTTAGGTGGAGTTGCTGGGGCATTAATGTAAGCTCTTCTATCTTCATGTGTATATCAAGTTTATGAATATCTTGTTTGTCTCTCTAGTTCTATGCCTGTCAACGAACTGGTAGGACGTAAATATAGTATTATCGTGGCCTGTATTTTGTATACTGCTGGTGCCATTCTTGAAGCTGCTGCTCGTAACTATGGCACTATGGTCGCGGGAAGATTGATATTAGGTGCTGGTGTTGGTCTCGAGGCGATGACTATACCTACTTATATTTCTGAATGTTCTCAGAAAAGAAGGAGAGGTGGTATTGTCTCTTTGTATCAAGTGCTTATTACTTTTGGTATATTGGCTGGATATGTGGTGAATGCCATATTTGTGAAAGTACCTGGAAATTGGCGATTCATGATGGGTTCCTCGTTACTGTTTTCAACTATTCTTCTTATTAGTGCCTTTTTCTTCCCTGAAAGTCCTCGATGGCTAATGAGAAAGGGTCGAAGAGTGGATGCTTATGCAACATGGCTCGCTGTTCGTGGATTTAATGTGGAAGAAGAGAAGATTGAATTTGCTATTATGGAGGAAGTAGTCATTGCGGAAAGAGAAGCATCAAAAGATCGTTTCCTATATTTAGACTTTATTCGAATTCCTTATTGTCGTAGAGCTGCTATTCATGGCATTCTTATGATGGTTTTCCAACAGTTTTCTGGTAATAATTCGATGACATACTTCTTGGGAACGATGTATGAACGAGCTGGACTTTCTGCTGAGAATTCTGTTTATATTAGTATGCTTGGCGGTGGTACTATGTTCTGGTCTACCATTCCCGCAATCTATCTAATGGATAGATTTGGCAGAAGACCTCTCTTATTAATTTTAGTTCCTGGAGTGGTAGCAGGATTGATTATTACAGGGTTCTCTTTCTATGCTCCAACAACTACTTCGTTAATAGTGGTGTATACCATTGGAGTTGTCAGTTACTATGCATTTTGGGGTTCTGCACTTGGTCCAACTCCATGGGTTATGAATTCGGAAATTTATCCTACCTACATTCGAAGTTATGGAATGAGCTTGGGAACATTATCCAACTTTCTGGGTAATTGGATCACTACTTATGCTTTCCTACAAATGTTGGATGCAATGACGAAGCCCGGAACATATGTTGGCTTTTATGGTGGCATAACGGTTATTGGTTGGTTTTACTTTTTATTCTTTACACCCGAGACGAAGAATTTGACATTGGAAGAAATCAAGGCAGTATTTTCGAAGACTTGGATGGAGATTGCAAAACATAATATGGAAGATTTTCGATATCAATGGAACAAGTTTTGGCACAAACGCAGAGGACGAGGAGAGGTTGGTGAACAAGTCCAAACCGTTTCTTCATGATTGTATTTTTCAATTGTTGGATGAATGTCTTTGAATGTTCAATTTCTATATAAATGGATTGTTTTTCTTGGGTTGAAACCATTGAAGTGAGAGTCGATGACATGGATTTGTTTTATTATTTGACTTTTTCAGAATATTTTGTCAAAATAATATCATCGTGAACTTGTGTGCAACTATTTTCAAAAGTAAATTTCAAGCAAAACTGCAGTTATTTCCACCACATCAACGAATCCGTACAAAGTGCGTTGAGTGGATTGTGTGAGATGTTGTGACCCAATTATGACGTCCACTTTTGAGTATTTAAATAACGTTCCTACTGAATATCTTTACTATGAAGAAGAAGTTTTACGAGATCCTTTTACGTTGAAAAAGTGGTTGTTTTATTTGGATGCCTTGAAATATGCTGTTCCCAAAGTTAAGTTTTCGGTATACGAACGGGCAGTCGCCGCACTACCAAGGAGTTATAAACTTTGGACTATGTACCTTCGAGAACGCCAAGAATACACCAAAAAACGTCACCCCAGTAGCAAGTCATATCTGATAGTGAATAGAATTTATGAACGGAGTCTTGTTTATTTGAACAAAGTAAGCAAACTTTTTTTTGCAAGTCAATCTTTATTTATGGTATAGATGCCTGTTCTTTGGTCCATGTTTTGTCGCTTTTTACTGGAGCAGTGTAGATGGACATATACTCGTCACGCACTGGACCGTGCTTTGCGATCCCTCCCGGTTACTCAACATAACCGAATATGGCCCATTTACTTAGAATTTGCCCGCAAGTGTGGAGTAGCGGAATCAGCTGCTAGAGTGTTTCATCGTTATATGAAGTTGGAGCCTTTTGTTGTTGAAGAGTTTGCAGAATATTTGAAGGAAGCTGGACGTTATGATGAGGCAGCTTCCATAATGAGTAAACTTTTATGCGACCCCCAATTTGCGCCAAGGAAAAAAGGTAGAACAAAACATGATTTGTGGTTAGAATTGTGCGAATTGTTGGTGAACCATGGCTCGGAAGTTTACCATGTGGACGTTGAAGGTGTTCTTCGAGGTGGTTTGAAGAGTTATGAAGATGAGGCGGGAACTCTCTGGTGCTATTTGGCTGATTATTATACACAAAAAGGACTCTTTGAGAAAGCAAGAGATATATACGAGGAAGCCTTGGAAAAAGTAAAAACAGTGCGCGATTTTTCCGTAGTTTTCGATGCTTATGCAAAGTTTGAGGAAAGTATTTTAACACATTCGTTGGAAAATGCAAGTGAAGAAACATCGACAGTAGTTGACGATGAATATTTAGATTTGACAATATATCGACTGGAAGACTTGATGAATAGACGGCCATTGTTGTTGTCGTCGGTGATATTGCGACAGAATCCTCACAATGTTCGAGAATGGCATAAGAGAGCAAAATTATTTGTAGAAAATGATCCTGTTTCCGTTTTGAAAACTTATTCAGAAGCCATTCAATCGATAGATCCTGCTCAAGCAACCAATGGCCGATTGTATACTATTTGGGTTGCATTTGCTCGGTTTTATGAAATACATGGAGACTTGGACTCTGCACGAGAAGTGCTTGAGGAGGCTACAGATTTTGAGTTTCGTCATACGGATGATTTGGTAAACATTTATTGTGAATATGTGGAATTGGAATTACGCCATAATAATCTGGACAAGGCATTGTTGATTGGTCAACGCGCTGTGAAGGAACCAAAACAAGAGAAGAATTTCAAAGCGAATCGTGCGAAAGCTGCCATTGCTGCTGGTGCCGGTAACATTGCAATTGAAGGGAATTGGAACGTTTGGAGAGAACGAGCGAAAGATCGTGCTTGGCGTTCTCCAAAGTTGTGGGGTCTTTTAGCGGATTTGGAAGAGTCACTCGGTTCATTTGAACGATGTTGTGCGGTATATGAAAGAATGATTGATTTGAAGATATGTACTGCTCAGAATGTGCTAAACTATGCAGCTATTTTAGAAGAAAATCGATTTTTTGAAGACGCTTTTCGAATATATGAAAGAGGAGTTGCACTATTTTGTCAGTCACCGGAAGAAGATGAAGGTGTGGATATGATGCCTTCCAAAAATCAGATGAATAACAATATGATGTCGAAACGCAAACAACGCACTTTCAATCCAGCTGTATTAGCACTTTGGTTACTTTATATTGACAAGTTTTTGCAACGCTATGGCGGTGAGAAAATGGAAAGAACGAGAGATTTGTTTGAAGCAGCCATTCGTCATATTCCCTCTACGTTTCTGAAGACCATGTTTATGTTTTATGCGAATACGGAAGAGGTATATGGCTCTGCTAGAAGAGTTATGTCGATATTAGAAAGAGCAGTTGAGCAAGTTCCTGTGGAAGATCGATATTCTTTGTTCCAATTTTATATTGCCAAATCTGCCAAATTATACGGACTAGCGAGATTGCGTGTTGCCTATGAACAAGCCATTGCAAGTGTTCAAGGTGCTCCAGTGATTCAACTTTGTTTGGAATATGCAGACTTGGAAACACGTTTGGGCGAATATGACAGAGCTAGAGCAGTTTATTCACATGGTGCTCAACTTGCAGATCCTCGTGAATACGCTGATTATTGGAAAATATGGAATGATTTTGAAGTTGCACATGGAACAGAAGACTCTTTCCGTGATATGCTTCGAGTAAAGAAGTCGGTGGAAACTCTATATTCAAGGGTTCATTATGCTGCACCTATGGCTCAGACCGCAGTTCAACCCGATGCAATGGAATTGATTGAACAGGAAACTATAAAAGAAACACAAGAATCCATTCGAGAGACAGCAAATATTCAAGAAAATCCCGATGAAATAGAATTGTCACAGGACAGTGACAGAGAAGAAGAACAAGAAGGAAACAAGAAAGGAGAGAAACATGATATCGAAGCTATTGAACAACAGCCTTTACCTGAAACCCTATTCCAACCTTTGGCCAAGACCGAAAATAGAGACCAGAATAATAATACTGTTGGTGCTTTGGAACGTTTCAAACGCAAGAAACGAAAACAAGATGAACCATCGCATGATTCATTGGAATAAAGCTGTGTTGGATTAGCACGATGAGTTCTTTACGTTGTTTCAAGCAACTCTCTTCCAGTCAGTTGAGGCGTCGTTTACAGACTGTACAAGTTGCTCACTTTAGTTTTACTCAACAAGAAAATGACTCTCAAGAAGTGGTAGAAACAGAACCTTGGTTCTATAATAGAGGTTGGCCGTATGAGCCACTGTATGGCCCAAGACCAAAGTACCCTAAAAGAAAGTCACCAGTGAAAAGAGCTATCTCGTTGATGAGAGTTGTAGAATCAGATGAGATACGGAGATTATTGGATAGCAATAGAGCTATGTTGCCCAAGAGTATCCCTGATCTTGCGGTAGGGGATGTGATCCGAGTAAGTAAACAAAAGTCTTTATGGTTAGATATATTTAAGCTTGTCATGAATAGATCAAAATAGTAGACCCTTCGAATGAGAACAAAGTACAGTGGTTCACTGGTAGGGTTATTCACTTGAGAAAAGCCTACACAGGAAGCTCCGTCACGTTACGAAATGCCGTTAATGAAGTGGCTGTAGAACGTGTAGTGCCTTTGTATTCGCCTTGGATTAGAGAAGCTTATCTTTTAGACAGGAAACCAACGGAACAACAAGACTTGTTTTACTTACGAGACAGACCACCCAGGGAGTCTGCTTGTGGACCGATGGAGCCTCCAGAACTAACTAAGAAGAACAGTCGTGCCCAAAAATGAGAAGAAACTTGTTAGTGATATTATTAGGAATGTATACAATGCATTTATACCAAGTGTTGCTATAATAGTAAATAGCAACTACTTATGTACGAGAACAATCTTCTTACATTTTATCCATGAGTACTTGAACTTTGAGAAAATTTTCTCTTTTCATATTCCGAATCATCCGTTGGTAGCTCATAACGACAACTTGGACAAGTATTATGACGTTCTAACCACGGATAAATGCAGTCCTTACAAAACACATGTTTGCAAGGCAATCGAACAACTTCACTATTCTCCGCAAAGGCTTCTTTACAGACAGAACATTCGGAATGATGCGCTGCTTCTTCTGCAGACAAATGTACGACTGGTAACGAAGCAACAATCTCTTTGGAAGCAGGTGGGTTACCATATCGATTACTATCTTCTTGCATCAGACGTGCCAATATCGCCTCAAATCCTTGTTCACCAATTACATAATCTGCCGGATTCCCATAAATTCCTAAAATCTGCTGCATAAAAGTCGAAAAATCACCAGGTACGTCGGAAGAGTTTCCATCCAAAAAGAAAGGCCCCGCTGCTACAAAAGGAGGAATTCTCCTCCTTCTAACTCTCCTTTGTTCCTCCTCCTGAGTGAAATTCTGAGCTTGTTCGTGGTTTTCTGTAATCTCTTCTCCTATTTGGGAGTCACTTTCTTGAGGTGTTCTCCACACTGGCAATGGGGGTGCTGGCGGTGGTGCTTGAAATCTTGTCATATTCCCTCGAGGTACAAAGAAACTTTGTAAAAAGTCAGAAATCCCCGTAGACCGGTTATTTGTCAGGTAAGTTTCATTTTCCTGAACCTGTTCCGAGTCCTCGGTCGAAGAACCTATAAAGTTTCCGACATCCCCACCTAGTCGGAAAGAGAATCTTATAGGCTCTCCATCTTCACCAAGCGATATAACCTCCACGTTTCCATTACTCCCATACCATTCGTTTCCCGTTGTGGGGCTAATACTCTCTTCGACACTCTCCAGCCTTGAAATGGGTACTTCTTCAACAAAGGAAGAGCCGCATTCGGAACACTGTGGTTCATAAGTAGATTCCTCTACTTCTGGAACTTGTATATGAACTGTGTGTTGGCAACTATAACAAAAGAAAGGTTTGAAGACTCTCCTTTCCATAGCCTGTTGTTGTTGTTGTTGTTGTTGTTGATCTGCTTCCATAGACAGCCAAACCCGAATCAACCCAATTCTGTCCAAGTTGTGGGTGGAGTGTTGAATGTGGAAAGCCTTTTGTTCATGATTGTCATCATCTCCTGAATAGCCACATTTTCACTTATATCTTACCTCTCTATATACATAAGAAATCGAGGACAGAAAAACCAATACTGATTATTGTGTCTCCAAGGCTTGAATGGTTACAAAATAGCCCGATAGAAACTTTCTCAACCAATACATTTAAAGTGAGATGGACGGTTGCATTTACTATTGACCTAGTACAATTACATATGTTTCATAGTGAGTTGCAAAAAGTCATGAATTAGATTAATCAAGAATAATTGAATATGAAAGTCTGTAAAATGCCGATATTATCCATGACTTATTATCTTTGTTTCAAACAGCGAGTAAAGGAATACTTTTGCAAAAAGGATTGAACATCATAAAAAGACTAACTGCTTTTATCACTCAGTCTTCGAAAGTATCTTCCAATATCTTGTAACTTTTGAAACAAGATTCGAGCTCGTCCAAGTCCAACTTCCCTTGAACAGTTATTTCATCTAGACCAACAAATGTCTTCACTTTTTTGCCATCTATAAACAGCACAAGAGTAGGAATAACGTAAATATTCAATTTTTTGGTTAAAAAGGGACTTTTTTCTGCATTCACTAGTACAAATTTGGTTTCTATATGGGTTGAAGCGATTTTCTTGAGTAGCTCAATAAGATCATCAGTATAGCGTGAAGTTCCGGGACGATAAAAACAATACACAACTCTTTTGCTTTTCTTGCCAACGTTGAAAAACTCTCTTTCTTCTCCTATTTCTTCAACTGAACCATGTCCTAGTCTCAAATATTCACTTCTCTCTTCCGCCTTTTTCTTCAATTCCGCCAGTCTTTTTTTCCTAATTGCCAAGATGTCATCCTCTGATAGATTGTTCAGTTGTTCTAATTTTTCATCGACAACTTTTTCTATTGTATTGGCAGCTGCTTGTAATACACTTTCTTGGACAGAGTTCATAGTCACCCCAAGTCCAATGTTAAGTGCCAAACTAAAATTCCACTTCCCGCCAAAATGAATTATCCACATTTTTCTTCCTTTTGAGAATTTTCAGCGAGCTCTGAAGCTTACAAGTGAGCAAAGGTTATTTCTCTTGGAGAATTTGTTCTTTGAGTTGGAATAGGCAATTCTCTTAGCCTACTATGGATCATTCTACTGCCATTGAGTTATCGAGAATGACGTTACTTCTTTGCATCATTATTAGGCCAATATGGGATTATTTTGGAGTCACCCACAAGTACTGCACAACGATAGAGTACTAAAAAGAAACAGAGCCTTGTTTGATACCACGGAAAATAAAGTTCCTTTCAAAAAGTCCAAAGGAATTGAGAATGAAAGTTTGGTGACTACGACAACCAAGAAAGATAACCTTCTCTTAGCTTCCGCAGAAGAGTCGGTTTCAGTGAAAACCTCCGTGTGCAATTCCAAGACAGTCGCGCACAATTCAAATTCCAAGAAACGACACAAGTTTGCTATCGTGATTGGCTACTTGGGAGCAGCTTATCAAGGAATGCAGCGCAATCCGGGTGCCGTTTCAATTGAAGGAGAACTTGAGAAAGCGCTCGTTGCAACTGGTTTGATTCCGAATAACTTGGAAGGAAATCTACGAAAGATAGAGTGGTCGAGAGCAGCACGTACTGATAAGGGTGTTTCGGCAGCCGGACAAGTGGTTTCAACATATTTACTTGTTGACAAAGACTTCGAACGAGAACAAGATATATTGAAAAGGGTCAACGATACTTTACCAACAGATATCCGTATTCTTGGAGTTTATAGCGTGTCTGGTGGCTTTCATGCAAAGAACGCTTGTGACCGTCGAAGATACTCATATATGTTTCCTTCTTGGACACTTTGTCGTAGTAAACAAGAACATGAAAAGATGTTGAAAGATTCGGATTACAAAAATATAATGAAGGCAAAGGTGGACGACTTGAACGATCTTTTGAAGTACTTTATTGGAACTCACCATTTTCACAATTTCACAGTTGGCCAAACTTCAAGCAATGGTACATGCCAACGTTATATTTTGGAATTCTTTTGCTCTTTACCTTTTTTTATCGGAGGTGAATCTTTCCTGAATGTGACTGTAGTAGGCCAGAGTTTTCTTCTTCATCAAATTCGCAAAATGATCGGTCTCGCTATTGCCGTTTCGAAGGGATGGATTCCTAAGGAGGCTTTCAACGTTAGCCTATCGAAGCATCATCGGTTAGAAACTCCTATGGCGCCTAGCTTGGGACTATTTTTGGATGAATGTTTATTTGAGCGTTACAATGAAAGAATTCTGAAAAATCACTCCGATTCACCAGCAGTCGAAGAACTCGCCAGAATTCGCCAAAGAGCAGAGCTGTTCAAACGACAAATCATTTATGAATATATTGCTTGCCAAGAGAGAGAACATCATGTCATGGAACGTTGGATGTTTCTGGTAAGCACGAAACATCCTGTCGATGTCTCTAGCATTATGACAAAGCATGAAGAACTCATGAACCAAGAAATTATTTTAGACAGAAAAAGAAAAGAGTATATGTTGGACCATATAAGCCCACTATTTGATTCTTCTGGAATATATGGACAACATGAAGTCACATTGCCATCCACTCTGGATGAAAGATTGAATCGTTGCATAGAGGCGTTGGCACCCAAGTCTATATCATTCTATTTTCGTGCTCCACTTGAAAGTATTTGTATCATGGGAGAACTTACAAAGTCCTTAAAAGTTCCCTGTGTATATTTGACTAGCGGCAAAGATATTATATGGGGCATATCTGTGGAAGAAGGTAACTTTAGTATTACATTGTATGACAGTCGTTCACCTTCAAAGCCTTGTTACACGATGGATCGAAATGGTTCATTGGAAGAAAGTTTTGTGTCTTATGACTATTTCTGTTTTGGATGGAAAGTTGCGAACGAGTTTTTCCAATGTGAGGAAATACCTCATAAGAAAATTTCAATTGTTTTTGATTCTGTTCATGATAACAGATGCAAAATGGAGATTGCATATTATTGTAGTGCCTTTTTCATTTTTATGAAAGCGATGAGACCCAAAAAGTCACTTTCTAAACAGGAAATAGCAGAAATTCTTATTCAAGGAATGATTTCAAGGTCATTAGATATTCCGTCAACGGAGATTTACTCGTGTATTTGTTCCAGAGCAAATCATCTACTTGTGATTCGACCAATTATGGAAACTCAAAAGGTAGCCATAGAACATTTTTGTGTTCCTCAGTGGCTGTTTGAACAGATGAAGTGGTTAGAAGAATCTGCTGTACTCGAGGAGAACAATCATAGGCAAATCAAAGCTCTATGGGAGGATTGGTTGCAAAAGGTTCATATCATCGGTGCGTTAGAGTTGAAGAAAAGTGATTTGAATTGGATTTCTCAAACTAAAGATGAGATTCCTACACAGGCACATTCACCAGGAATGTTACTGTGGAAGAAAAAAGGATCCAATCATCGTGTGGAATATCCAGAGCGCAATGAGGAACGCCATTTCTTTTTAGATTCAATACATGAGTGGAAAGCAAGTCCGCTTGAAATTGCCAACATTCTAAACATTTCTTGGGAAAATTTTTTTTCCTTATTTGGAGAGATAGATATGGAAGAACGCGTTGAGTGGAAATTCTACTTGAACGAATTTATAAACCAAGTGAATAGCATAGATAGCTTTCTGGTCAATTGGAAGAACATGGTAGAGAAAGACGACATGATTTTAATGGAAAAAATGAAACTTTTGGAACGCTGCTTAGATAACTTGAGAGATAGTCAAAAGTTGCTTCAACTTTGGTTCAGAAAGTTGTCCTTTTCCTGGTTTACTGCAACTGGTTGTGTTCAATACTGTATCCAGCCCAATGCCATTATTGAATGGAAGCCGTTGGCACTTGTACCATCAGATTGGACAGGAAACGACAAAGTTTGTGAGAAAGCCTCTCTACATCCAAGCAGTGGAATCTGCTTTTGGTATCCTCATTTTGTTAAGTTTGTTCGTTGGTCTAGTAACCGAAGGAAAGTTCGAAAAAGTGCTCGAAAATATCGTCTTCGATAATACACTCTATGATAATGTCTAGGAATCGTTATAACATTTTATTGTTTTATGGATGCTAATCTAAAGTATACCATGTGGCTATGCAGCTGTCAATGGTGATAATGGCTGAATATGGATCATATTTTGTTCCCCTTTTGTTAAGTTGGCGAGAATGGCAGCCGCCATTCCTTGTATCTCGGGCAGCGGCATAGCAGAACGCAATACAATTCCTAAAATGCGAGTTGCACCTTGTTGTTTCAACAAGGGTCGAACACTCTCAGTGGCTGAAAGATTACACAACGCCATCAGAGCGTACTGTTGAGTTTCCAAGTCCCGACTGGCACAACAAGACAATAATACAGGAATAACTCCAGAATCAGCCAACAATGAATGAATCTCCATGATATTTGCCATTTCAGCAATACATAAAACACTATATCGTAGCATTTCCTTTGAAGGTTTTGGAGTATTACCCAATTTCTTGACCAACAAACTGGCAACACCTAACTCTGCTAAACGAGGTACATTTTCAAAACTCTCAGCAATACTAGACAAGCAACCTATCGCGTATTTGCTAGTTACTGGATCATCCGTAGAGGCAATCAGTGAAACAAGGGTTCTCAGAGCACCTGCTTGAACCACCATAGTTCGGGTAACGCCAGGTCTACATAAATTATACAAAGCTCTAGCTGCTTCTTGTCGCAATGTTTGGTCTTTGGAGTTGGCAAACTTTAACAATAATGATAAACCACCTTCATGTGCCACATGAACTCGACAAGCTTCATTTTTAGACAGATTAGCCAATAATTGAACAATAAATTGTGAATTACTTGGTGTACTTGGTACTTTTAACAAGGCTATCAAACAACTGGCTTTACACAATTGCATATGACTAGCCGTATCCGTAGATAATGAAGATAAAATGGAAACTGCAACCTCGGAAACATTGGAAGAACGACTCAACATGGGAACAATGTTTTCTATTAAATGTTCCTGCTTTGCCAACTCATGTTTCACTTTCTCATCATTTACGTAAAATGACAAAGCAAACAAGGAGGCACAACTTAACTCATTGGAAAAAGTCTTGCCTAAAAACGATACCAATTTCTCTACTGTCTTATCATCCAATGCCTTGGCAATAATATCTCTACTGGCCGACTTTTGTCCACATAACCAAAATACCTTACAAACATTCCTTAATAATGCTTCATCTTCTTCATGACTGTGCAACAAAATGTCCTTCCAAACATCCACTGCACCACTTTGTAACAATTTTTGACGTATAATAGTTCCTTTAGGATGTTCCGTTTGAAACAACTCTCCAAGGGTAAGCACAGCAAATATTCTACTTTGTTCATATGCCTTATCTTTCCTTTGACAAATGCTAATCAATTTACGATGGCCCTCCTCCTTCATAAACTGACGATGTGTATCTATATCTCCATGTTTCATTGCATTTAAAAGTGCTCCAACAGCATAACTACTCAGTTGTGGATCTTGACTTTCTGAATACTGAGTCAGCAACGATAAGGCACCACTTTTAACAAAAACGTTGGAATCTGCTTTGGCAAGTGAAGCAACAGCTAGCAAAGCTTCTCTCCTCGTGATTAAATCTTCATCGTGTTGAAATATATCTAACAATGGATAGATAACTGGCGACTGCATGAGTTTGTCAATAAACTTAGGATTACAAGCTAAATGGGAAATGAGCTGAATACAAGAGTGGGTCATTTGTGATTTTTGTTGATCTTCTCTTCTCAAATCTAGTAATAAAGAAGATGACTTTCGAGATAAAAACATAGTATCTTGTTGGTCTTGTCCATGCAAAGAATTAGAACCTACCATACTTTCCTGGGAAGAGAGTGCCACTGTGGAAGCAACTTTTGGCAATGATGAATCGTTCTTCTCTTTGTTCCTCTCATTACGGTTTCTGCCAAATGAAAGCCATTCAGGCAACCAAGAAAATGTCCCTGGTGAATGATTACTGGTTTTCCATCCCATATCTTGCAATAAATCGCAAATAGATGCCACTACGTTAGCTTCCATTAGAGCGTTATGGCTACAAGTTGATTGGGACAATTGAGCCAATATGTAAACAATTTGACTTCTGTCCAAACAAATACGACCCGAACTTGTCTCTTCAACACCTACTTGGCGCAGAAGTCTTGCCTCCTGATTGGAGCATGAAAGTACATTGACTAATGCAGTTGCTATTCCCAATTTGATAAGTATTTCATGATTGTCGGAGTTCTGCACTAGTACTAGAAGATACTTCAAAGCGCCTTGTGCACTCTCGATATTGTCGGACTGCAAGTCATCAATAACCGTTCGAAATTTTCTCTGCTTCTCTTCATTCGCCAAGTTTTCCATCTGCTGCCCATTTTCTTTTGTACCTTCACAAAAAACTGCAAACGACAATACTGCTGACAGAGCTAAAGTCCAAGGTGACGCAGAGCAAAGAAGAGTCTTCTCTTTTCCCTTGTCATATTGGCCACGATAAGAGGTATCGGAGAATGTTCCCAAGTCCTTCTTTTCCTTGTTTCCTTCACATTGACCAATAGTGAATAAGGACTGGATTTGTAACCTTGTTTTGATATACATTTGTAAACCTACTTGCTTACACGACGTTTGTTCGACGAGCTCTGAGGCAGAATAGGTCAGCTGTGCATTGCTTCTTTGAACAGATGCATCCAAGTTGAAATATTTTTTGTTTCTCTGCAGTTCAGCTAAACTTAGTTGATAATTACTACTCTTGGTTTGCTTCTTAAGGGCAGCAACGGCCACCCTCTTCAGGCTCGCAGGCAATGGCATCGAACAAAATCCAATTTAGCCGACGAATCTGAAATACTTTTACGTTCTACTCGCTTGTGAAAGAAAAGTGGATTTTGCTTTCCAAGGAGTTGGTGTTGAGTCATGACTGGAAAGCTCACAAGTTACTCTTCAGGTTTTTTTCAGCAATCTTTGCAGGACCTTATTCGTTCGGTTCGAGCACATCGCAGAGATGAAACAGAATATCTTGCCAAGAAATTTGCTCAAGTTCAGCAAGAGTGCAAGTCAACAGAACCTAGTGAAAAGGCTATTGCAGTGCTAAAGCTCATTTACGTGAGCTAACTTTCTTTTTCCAGGAATTTTACTAACAACAAGTAGTTTCAGTTACAAGGATACAATGTTTCTTCCGAAGCTTTTCATATTATTGAGGCTATGAGTAGACAGGAGTGGTGGATGAAGAGAACCGGTTACCTCGTTGCTTCTCTTACACTGAGTCCTTCAACAGACTTATTATTATTGACAACCAACTTGTTAAAGAAAGTAAGTTTGTTTCAAAGTTTGCAGTGCTTTTATGAAACCCTACATCTCTAACTAGGATCTATCCAACGTTCAGTCCTTGAACGCCTCTCTTGCCTTGAGTTTTCTTTCCTGCATAGTCAATGAGGAGATAGGTAGGGAGTGTGTAAGCGATATATCTCAGTTATTGTCGAGTCCCAAGCCTTATATCAGAAAGAAGGCTATATTCGTCGTCTTTCGTGTCTTACTTGTCTATCCAGAAGCAACAACTTCAGTGTTGCCTCGTTTGAAAGAAAGATTAGAAGACAGCGATACTTCTGTTCTTTGTGCAGCAGTTACAGTTTTTGCAGAATTGGCTTCGAGAAATCCCAAATTGGTTGTACCCTATATACCCCGATTGTACCATATATTGCAACACTCTTCGAATAATTGGATGTCCATCAAAATATTGAAGACTTTGACCGCTCTTTGTCAAGTGGAGAGTCGATTATCCAAGAAGTTGTTACCTTTGATACAAAATATGTTGAAAAACACCAAAGCCAAATCTTTGTTATACGAGTGTTGTCGAACAGTTGCTATTGGCATGTTGGACCAAAAGGAAGTCGTTGAGTTGTGTTCTGAAAGGTTGAGTATGTTTTTATCGGAAAAGGATCCCAATTTGAAATATTTATCCTTGTTTCTGATGAAGAAATTGGAAAGCAGTTTTCCAGTAGTTATCTATCGACACAAAGATATCGTAAGTGATGAATTTCTCCTTTCAGTCTTGTTCTCACCTTGGAAAGATATTCGATTGTTTGGATGATTCCGATGACGCCATTCGAAGGAGAGCGCTGGATTTGGTTCGACGACTCATTTCGAAATCGAATTTTAAGGAAATTGCTCGCATTCTTATGAGAAAGTTGCGAGAGGAAAGCCAGTGGTTGGGTTCCCGTGGTTTTCGAGATTCTCTCATTCACACTTTGTTGGATGCAGGTTCCTATAGTTTCAATGGTGCAGAAGGATTCCCTAATTTATCTAGCTCATCTGATTTTCATTGGTATCTGTATTCTATTCTTCATGGATTAGTAAAGATTTATACGGACGAGAGATTTTCTATTGCACATATGATGAAGATTGCCGGACAGTTTGTGGATATTGTAGTACGAGTAGAGTCATGTCGGAAAGTTGCTGTAAATATAGCATTAGAATGGCTTTGGTTGTCAAGAGGGAAGAAGCTAGTGCTCGATAGCAATAGTAATGGATTGTTTCAAGTGGTGGATGTTCCGAGTCAGTCTTCATCGTTGGCCACGCATGGGAATGGATTATTGGCGGAGCCTTTGTTATTTGCTGCATGTTGGATATTAGGAGAATATAGCAACTGGGTAGAACAACCCATGTTGGCTTGGAAAGGCCTCTTACAAGATCATTTGTTTCGTTCTCATTCATCAGGTTATCGATTAGCCATTTTTGCGAGTTGGAAATTATTTCTACAGTGTTGGAAACGTTTTGAAACTGATACCGAGTTTCATGATATAGTGAAGGAAGGAATGATATTTTTACAACAAGTTTGGTCCTCCATGAGAACCAATCCCCAGCCGTTGGTACAAGAACGTGCACATTTGTTTTATTATCTGTTGTCTCAGTTATGGCAGATAAGGGATGAAAAAGTCACAGTATTGTATGATGTAGCTGTAACTGATTTGATACAAGTATTTGAAAAGCCACTTAAACCAGTAGACTCAACAGTACAATCCAAGTATCAACCTTTTGAATGGGATAAGAAATGGAATGAGAGTATATTGGATAAAGAAGAAAGAAATGAAATGATAGCGCAAGGGAAGGATATGCTCCAACATGAAAAAGAATGGTTACAAGACAATGTTTCCAAACAGCAAATAGAAAAGGAGTCTCAGAAAGATGCTCATAAGCCTCGTTTGTATTCCAAAGATGATCCATTTTATATATCGTCAAGTCGAAAAAAGAGAAGACCGAAATCCCACAAAGAAAAAGCTATTGAAGCTTCATTTACTGATCGTTCACAAGGCTTAATGGAAGAAGAAGACACATTGGTCTTATCATCTCAACCAAACGACGAGACAGTGCAAGTATTTATGGGATTGGAAAAGCCCCCACTGGAGAATTTGAAAGAAACGAGTCCTTATGAAAGTGCCAATGTGCAATACGAAACATTATCAAGTAAGAGAGGGCTAGAATATATCGATATTTCATCGTTACAAGAAGAAGTTGTGCCTTCCAGTCATTTGAAAGCTGCATCCAGTCGCTCTCATCGTAAAAAACAAACAAAGAAAAAGAAGAATAAATCTCGCTCGAAAAGTAAAGATGCAGCAGAGCATAATATTCAACCAACCAATGAACAAGCAGAAGAAAGTTTGATTCAGTGGTAAATAAGTGGAATTATTATTGTAGAATATTGGATGAACCATATTGTTGCGTGGTTAGAAATTCAAATAATTGTTTTGTTATCAAATCAGTCCATTGCTCTTGAGTAAACTCTTGTTCTATATGAGAATCATTCAACTGGATATGAATATCTGCCTGTTTGTAAAGTGGTAGTCTTCTGCGACGTATTTCCTCTAGTCTCCTCTGAGGTTCAGAACCTTGTAAGAGAGGACGACTTGTATCATTCAATAGTCGTTTCATAATAGTAGAAACAGTAATATCCAAAAACACCACTACACCACTCTACCTAGAAATAAACAAAAACCAACATAGAAAACGATCACTTACACGAAGAATAGACCAATTACTACTTCTTAATACGATACCACCTCCAGTGGCAACCACATAACCAAGACAGGGTTGTATTTGATTCAGTATGTTGCTTTCCACTTCTCGGAACTTGTCTTCTCCATCCTGTTCAAATATTTGAGTTATCTTCTTTTGTTCAACTTGTTCTATCACTTGATCAGTATCCAAGAACGAATAACTTAGCTTTGAAGCCAAGCACTGTCCAATGGTACTCTTGCCGCTTCCCATCATACCAACCAAGTAGATGGGTCTCTTTCGCAGACGTTGATTCAACTCTACTAAAACGTCTGGTTGACCTGACGCACAACAGCTACAACTATTGTCTTTATAGAAGCTCCAAGTAGATCGAAGTCTCCTGCCAGTTTTGAAAAAGACGTATTTCGGTGGTAGCCGCAACAGAGAGGTCTTGACACAAAAGCAACCAGAAAATGGATTAGTCCAAGGAACAAACCCACACTCTAGTTGCTTTTGATAGTGACCAACTGTCATTTTATACAACAAAGTATATCAAACAAAGGGAGAAGAGGGTTCCTGGGTTCCCTGTCAGAAAGTCACTGGAGGAACTCCCTTGCAAAAACTAGAATGATTAACAAAAGTATGGACATTGTGACAACGTTGGTATAAAAGTGGATACTAGAATACTCACAAATTTATTTTCAAACAACTGACAAGAGACAAGCCATTCCAATTGTTTTCTTTGAAATAGAAATGTTACTATTGATAGAGGATAGCTGCTGTCACAAGCTATTTTTGAGCCATGTAGCCTGATAGCAACTCATTTTGAGTTGTTTATATGACATTTCCAAGCTCTAGTGCTAGGATACGAACTTTTTCAACTTTTGCGACTGATAAAAGAGTGCTTTCATGGAACAAGCAACTACTGCTTTTCATAGAGAAAGTTACAAAAATTGAAACTCTTAGTTTAAGAACAAGCAACTTCTTTTCACACAAGAAATGTGTCAAAGTTTCTTAGAATCCTCAATATTAACCACCGTGTGCTTTACTAGATTTCTAAAGAACGAGTTTGAAGCTGTGAGCAGAGTTTCAAGCTACCGCTTCCAACCCCACATACTACCAATACAAAATAACAACTCACAATGTGTTGCCAAATGTCAAATGTATGGCCAACGACACGACCCATCTCTTCGGGAAGGTCCCTGTTTCTAGATTAGAGACAACAAATTCCATTGGACAACAGTTGATCCAAACTTCGACAAGATGAATCGGATCGCTTCCGGAAACGCCTATTCGCATGGCATCAAATGATTTTCTAGAAAAAATCGCCTGCCTTTTTAAAAGGATCGGAAAAAGGAATTTTCTGGGATTGTCATTCCAGTAAATATGGAATCAAAGAATCTGCTGTTTGTTAGTGTTCTTTTCTTCCTTGCAGCCTTGACTGCTGCTAGCTATGGTGATGAAGCTAAACTCAAGTTCTTGGAGAGTAGATTGGCAGATGCATTTGAGAGAAAAAAATTTATTATCTCGGTTTCTGCTGAACCAGATGAAGGAGCAGACTTTGGTCCTCATACACCAAATACAACTACCTCTGGTATCCAAGAAGCATTGGACTATGCTGCTACCTTCTTGACAGATATCAATTTGAATCCTACTTCCAGAAAGTCTTTGGAATCGAACGCACCTGTTGTTTTCTTGGGACCTGGACAGTTCAAAATTAACTCGACCATTTACCTCCCGGAGTGGGGTGGCTTTACATTGAGAGGTTCTGGTCCACACTCTACTATTTTAGAAGATGTTAGCAAGAGTGGGATTACCATATTGAAACAAAAGATTCCAAAGAATGTAGGTTATTACTGGGGCCAATTAAATGAGATTCTCACTGACTTTGGTGTGGTTGGTAACATCTACGGAACCAGTGTTGCTGGTATTGATCTTAGCATGCCAGAAAATATTCCTCACAATGTTGTTAGCCGTGTTGCGTTTTACAGGAACTTTAGCGACTTCCATTTGTGTATGGATGGCAACGAAGATAGTTTATTGGATACCATTTTCGTTGATGGTTATTCAGATCATGGAAAGAAACATGCAGTTATTGGCTTTTCAACTGGAGGAGGTGCAACATTTATTCGAGGTCTCTATTTCTCCAATCCTATTGGAGGTGCTCGTATTCATGCCAGAAGTATCAATCTCTATATCACCGATGGAGTAATTGGAGCCATATCCAATACACCTATCACTAAAGGACAGTTCAAACTGGATCCTCCTGCTAGTGTCATTCTTATTAAAAACTGTTGGTTTAATATCGATGAAAGCATGGGAGACTATGTTTTCGATCTTCATTATCCAACCAATTATTCCATCATCGAACTGGATGGCGTAGACTTTTACAATCCTCCAGCCGGCCATCATTATTTCTCTGTTGGAAAGGAAGTAAATATAGAAAGACTACAATTGCAAAACGTTGTTGTTGGTTACGGAAAAGGCAAAATGCTACAGAATGAGGGAAAGATTGGTACAGTGAAAGTTGGATATGTCTTTGCTGATGCCAAGTTGGAAGCACCATTCCTTCATTGGATGCCTAGTATCCTCGATGGCTATTATGTTGCTGCTCCAGGATTGTATCCTATTACTATTGTACCTCCACCTCCTCCACCTTCACCACCCGTGATGCCTCCTTCTCCACCTGGTGCTCCAACTGGCTGGCCATAAGTATGACGAATTTGTCTTTTTGTGTTTGTCTCTCTGTGGAATAAAGAAGAAATTGTTTATGTGATGTTTGTCTTGAAGGATATCAACATTTCGTACTTCAATGTCCACAAAAAGAGAGTTGCATAAGCTTCTATTCATTTCAAAAAATATTTGAACCTGGCAACAAAAAACAATCCCTTTCAACACACATAAACAAGTTTGTGATAAAAAAATATCAGAATGTATTCGAAGAATATCCTATCAACAATAAATCCTTCTCACTATCGTTATCTTTCAAAAAGAAATCACAAACACAGTGATTGTGGAGTAAATGTAGATCATATTTGAACATCACGATTGGACGAGTCCGTTTGATAACTAGCATAATGCCTTGCAAGCTGTGCACCGATAGCTGCATTATTTAAGATCAACTCTATATTCAACTTTAAAGAATCACCACCAGTTAAATCTGCTATCCTTTCCAACAAAAATGGAGTGACTGCAGAACCAGTCAGCTGCTTCTCCTTGAGTTCTTCTAATGCTTGCTGCATCCCGGCTTCTACCCTGTCCGCAGTATCTTTGTCTTTCTGAGGCACAGGAACAGCGACTAACATTCCGCTAGATAAATTCCATCGTCGATTCATAGCAAAAATTCGTGATATGTCCTCCAGTTGATCGACACGTATATGAGATCGAATACCAGAAGATGCAAAATAAAAGGCTGGGAATTCTTCCTGACCATAGGTAATTACAGTAACACCTTGCGTCTCCAACACTTCCAGAGTTTTGGGGATATCCAATATTGCTTTGACTCCTGCACAAATGACACAAACCGGTGTCCGACCCAGCTCTATCAAATCGGTAGATATGTCAAAGGTTGTTTCCGATCCACGATGTGCTCCTCCTATACCTCCTGTAACAAAGAAATGAATGCCAACTCTATGAGCAATAACCATGGTGGCGGAAACGGTTGTTGCTCCATCCAGCTTCTGCGCCAAAACATAAGCCAGGTCTCTTGTTGAACACTTCCAAACGGATTTGCCCTTTTTACTCAGATATTCGATTTCTTGTCTGTCTAAACCTACGTGTACCTTCCCTTGTAAGATGGCGATAGTAGCTGGTATGGCGCCATTATTTCTACCTCACACAACAACTCTGTACTCTCTTAAATAGGGCTATTTCTTACTTACTTTACTAAATCTTCTACTTGAAGTGCAGTTTTGAAGTTTTCGGGATAAGGCATTCCATGGCTAATAATAGTGCTTTCTAGTGCAACCACAGGTTTATCCTTTAAAAGTGCAGTTCTCACAGGCTCTGAAAATACGCAATCTTCCTTCCTCATCGAATCTTTCTTTTTCAATTTTGAGTGAAAAGTTTCTTCTTCTTGTTATGTCTTCCTTTATGGATGATGAAGAGATCACTCAGGAAGATGCTTGGACTGTAATTTCTTCATACTTTGAAGAAAAGGGTCTCGTGAGACAACAACTAGACTCTTTTGATGAGTTTGTTACTAATACCATGCAAGAAATTGTGGACTCTCAACCAGACCTCGTGTTAACTGCTGAGCCGCAATATTTACCTGGTCAACGTTCGGAAGACTTGGATAAACGATATGTGGTATCTTTTGGACAGTTGAGTTTGTCAAAACCAACTTTTACAGAAGACACAGGTGAAACGAGACCTTTATATCCTAATCAAGCAAGACTTCGAAACCTTACCTATAGTTCCGCTTTATATTGTGACGTTACTGTAACTGAAGTCAATTTAGAAAGTGGCAAAGAAGAAACTTCACAACATCCCCCTATTCGAGTTTTCTTGGGAAGAATTCCTATTATGCTCAAGTCACAGTTTTGTCACTTGTATAATTTAGAGCCTTGGGACTTGGCAGAATTGGGAGAGTGTCCATATGATCAAGGAGGTTATTTTGTGATTAATGGAAGCGAAAAAGTGATTATTGCACAGGAAAGGATGACTTCTAACCATGTTTTTGTATTTAAGCGCTCGCAACCTTCGAAATATTCTTACGTAGCAGAGTGTCGTTCAGCTCCAGATTCTGGAAATAGGCCACCTTCTTTGCTCCAAGTTAAACTTCTTAGAGGTGGAGCAAAGGGTATTTCTGGTCAATATATTCGAGTATCGATGCCATATATCAAACAAGTAGGGTTTAGAAATATTTTCTTATTTCATTGACTTTTATTTGTAAGGATATTCCCGTTATTATCGTTTTTCGTGCCTTGGGATTTGAGAATGATCGAGAAATAATGAGTCATATTTGTTATAACTTTCAAGATGAAGAACTCATGACATTTTTAATGCCTTCGATTGAGGAGGCTGCAGTAATTCAGGATCATTTAGTTGCTTTAGACTATATCGGGAAGAGAGGAAATACTATTGCTGTGACTAAAGACAAGAGGATACAATATGCTCGGGAAGTTTTACAAAAGGAGTTTTTGCCACATATTGGAATTGGCGAAGGCTGTGAATTGAAAAAAGGATACTTCTTGGGTTACGTAATTAATCGTTTGCTTTCCACTGCACTTGGCAGAAGAGAAGTAGATGATAGGGATCATTATGGAAACAAACGTTTGGATCTAGCTGGACCTCTATTAGGAGAAATGTTTCGTCATCATTTGAGAAGAGTATGTATATTTGTTTTCCTGTTTATTGCTCATGAAATAAATGCATATTTAGGTATTGAAGGAAACCAGAAGTATTCTTCAACGCAATCTTGATACTGGAAAAGGTTTAAACCTTCAAGGAGCAGTCAAGTCTCGTACCATAACGAATGGCTTAAAGAATGCTTTGGCTACTGGTAATTGGATACGTGGAAGAACGGGTGTCTCTCAAGTTTTAAATCGGCTCACTTATGCTTCAACTCTTTCACATTTACGTAGACTAAACTCACCCATTGGTCGTGAGGGTAAACTTGCGAAACCACGACAATTACATAATACTCATTGGGGAATGATTTGTCCAGCTGAAACACCCGAAGGTCAAGCATGTGGTTTGACCAAAAATTTGGCATTGATGGCTTATATTTCTGTCGGTACTCCTTCTGCGCCAGTGATTGAATTCTTAGAAGAATGGAGTATGGAAAATTTGTTGGAAATATCTCCTTCAGTAGTTCCACTGGCTACAAAGGTAATGATGATTGTAAAGAATTCTCATATGAATTGAATTGTCTGTTTCATTTTAGGTTTTTGTCAATGGTGCTTGGGTTGGTATTCATCGTGAACCAGAGGACCTTGTTCGAACATTGAAAGAACTTCGTCGACAAGGAACGATCAAGGAAGAAGTGAGTATCGTCATGGACCATCAGTTCAAGGAGCTTCGAATATATACGGATCCTGGTCGTGTTTGTCGACCCTTATTTATTGTCAATCCACCACCCCCTCCCATATCTTTTGAAGATGCTAATGAAGATACTAATGTATTTGGTCAACGTCCACCACAAACTTTAGCCATTAAGAAGTCACATATTGACATGTTGAAAAGGACAGACGGAGATCGTTGTAGTTTTTCTTTCCTAGTAGAGGTATTTTGTTGATATTATTTTTGATAAGTTGTTGGTATTGAATGATGAGCAATAGAATGGTCTTATAGAGTATGTCGATGTAAACGAAGAAGAGACAACTATGATTGCGATGAATATAAAAGATTTGATTGAAACCGACTCTGAAGTAGTTTATACACATTGTGAAATTCATCCATCGATGATATTAGGCGTTTGTGGTTCCATTATTCCATTTCCTGATCATAATCAAAGTCCGCGGAATACTTATCAAGCAGCCATGGGAAAACAAGTAAGTAAAAGGAAGCAAGCAATTTGTTTTATATAACAGCCTTTTTTTAGGCAATGGGTATTTATGCAACCAATTATCAGTTACGAATGGATACAATGGCACACGTGTTATATTATCCACAAAAGCCATTAGTTACTACACGTGCAATGGAACATTTACAGTTTCGTTCGCTTCCCGCAGGTATCAATGCCATTGTGGCAATTGCATGTTACTCTGGATTTAATCAAGAAGATTCCGTTATTTTGAGTCAAAGTGCTGTTGATCGAGGTTTATTTCGTTCGTTGTTTTTCCGAACGTTTCGTGTATGTAAAAGAATGTCATATCATGTTCATTATTTCATGTATTGCTGAATGTATTTATCGATTGTAGGATGAAGAGCGTCGAAGACTAGGAGGTGCTCAAGAAACCTTTGAAGTTCCCAATCCAAAGGAATGTATTGGAACCAAACGAGGTGCATATGACAAGTTGGAAGAAGATGGTTTGGTAGCAGAAGGGACTCGAGTATCAGGAGATGATATTTTGGTGGGTAAGACATGCCCACTTGGAAGAATGGCAGCCAATGGAGAAGAAGATGAAACGTGGAAGGCGTATTCTCAGACATTAGGAGGCAAAACCAAAAAGGATGCATCTACCAGTATGCGAAGTACTGAAACGGGTGTAGTAGATAAAGTCATGTTGGCTGCCAATGAAGCAGGCGCTCGTTTTGTTAAAGTCCGCATTCGTTCGGTTCGTGTACCACAAGTTGGAGATAAATTTTCCAGTCGTCATGGCCAGAAAGGAACTGTGGGTATTACTTATGGTCAAGAAGATTTACCTTTTAATGTGGTAAGTGTTCTTATAGACATGAAGATGATTGGAACGAATTGTTTATATCGATAGGATGGTATTGTTCCTGACATTATTATCAATCCACATGCTATTCCAAGTCGGATGACAATAGGTCAGTTGATTGAGTGTCTTCAAGGAAAAGTTTCTGCCATTGCTGGAAGAGAAGGAGATGCAACTCCCTTTACTTGGGTTACTGTGGATGAAATATCTCAACAGTTGAAAACATTGGGTTATCAGAGTCGTGGATGGGAACTGATGTACAATGGTTTTACAGGTCGACCTTTGGAAGCACATATATTTATTGGTCCTACTTATTACCAACGACTCAAGCATATGGTTGACGATAAAATACATTCACGTGCTCGTGGTCCTGTTCAAATACTTACGAGACAACCAGTCGAAGGAAGAGCTAGAGAAGGTGGACTCCGTTTTGGAGAAATGGAAAGAGATTGTATGATTTCTCATGGAGCAGCGTTCTTTTTGAAAGAGCGTTTGATGGATGAATCGGATGCTTATCGAATCCATGTTTGCAATCTTTGCGGACTGATAGCTATCGCTGATTTGAAGAGGAATACTTTTGAATGTCGCAGTTGTCGTAACAAAACGGAAGTAAGTATTACAATATGATATTTGCAGCTCACCATGTTGAATAATCATATTTGTGGTAGATATCTCAAGTATTCATTCCTTATGCCTGTAAACTGCTGTTTCAGGAACTTATGGCGATGGGTATTGCACCAAGAATTGTAACTGCAGATGAATAAGTCAATCCAATTCATCCCAAAAGTCATTTTCTTCTTCTGGATCGATCCAACGAGAAATACGTGGTTCTGAAAATAGAGTTGGCATAGGTTTGCCTTGTCCATATATTTCACCAGGTGCTTTACCCCAATTAGTAAGTTGAGGGCTCGTTTGGTGCATAGCATCCAATAAAACATAACAATTGTTGTTTGGATATGGAGGTAATATACACGGAGAACGCATAGATTGCAAACGTGAAAAGGGAATAATACCTTTCACTAGAAACTGAAACGCTCCATAGAAATACAAAGTGCATACCTTTGGAAAATCCAAAGATAACAGTACTTCAGGTTTCAAATGAATATCTCTTTCAATATATTCTGTTGGTGGTCCGCCATCCACATACCAACCACTAGGAACATCTAAAGAAACCACGGGAACTTTGGACTTGCTCAATACAGAAATAGCTCTATCGAAAGGTTCACGTGGAAACAAGCCTTGTTGTCCAACACCAAAAATAGCATCAACCACAAAGTCAGCATAATATTCCATAGTAGACGGAATAAAATCCAATATAGAAACCTGATTCTGAACTTGGGAATAGACGAAATGATATTTGGTACCATCCGTCAACACAATTCTCGACTGATATCCCAACTTTTTCAACTCAAGAGCGAGTAACATACCTATAGCACCATTCCAACCTCGACCACACAAAACAAAGACTGAAGAATGGCTTGAACAAGGAAATAATTCGGTAAACATCAGCTTGGCTACATTGTTGGCCAATAACTCGAGACGAGAAATAAGTTGTAGCTCTGTACAGCTATAGAAATATTCTTCATAAAGTAACAACGTTTCTTTTCGGTTCCATACTGACCAATTTGCGTTTATATTGAGAGGTGTTGTCAAGTCAAGTGTACAAGGAACCCTATCGTTATCGGAAGACTCGGTTCCACAAGCTTGGAAACGACATTTTCTAATAAACGACGTGTTGTTACAAGGGAAACTTGGTTGCTTATTCTTGAAACATTCTTTATGGACAAACAAGTACTGCGAAGGAAACAAATGAGTGGCAAAAAGGAATGCCATTTCGACAAGTAATCATTTCACACTCGCTCTACATTTTGGCAACTGCGAATCCGTTGACTCTTCTTCAATCATCAATCACGCATCTTCAACAAAAACCAAGTTTTTTCAAAAAAAGAAAAGAAACCAACCTTTTCTCTGCTGGACTCACATATTCTGTGGAATATTTCACAGAGGAATTCCTTTGAGTGAGGGGAATATAACTGCGCTGATCTGAACCTAGATAATTTTGCCTATCAAATAGCACTCAGTAAGCATCCTTCTATCTTGAACTCAACTAACTTTGGACGAGCAATCTTTTTATCTGGATCATCCAAATACTCCAACCAATGCGCCAACCATCCTATAAAAGGTTTCAACTTCAACAAAACAACAAGTACTTGAACACAAACCTGGTGTCCTGCCTATTGCAAATAAAATGGTGAAGAAATCTGTCACAAATAGAGTCAGTTGAGTGAATGGAAAAAGGTCAACTCTCTTGATACCTGTTGGGAATCCCATAGCCTTATATATCAAGCCCGAATAAAAGTCCACATTTGGATACAGCTTTCTTTCAATAAAATAATTGTCTTTTAACGCATGTTCTTCCAAAGTCGTCGCTATTTCAATCAAGGGATCTTTGCCACAGATTTCAAATACCTAATAAAGTTGTGTTCATTCAAACTTTTCTAAACAAATGAACACGTTGCTTACTTGATAAGCCAACTTTCTAACAATCCTTGCACGAGGATCATAGTTCCTAATGTCCAACCAATCAGAATAACACTAGAAAGGTACTCTACCATCTCTCACTTGTAGACTCGATGTCCAAAACCCATAAGACGGGCTTTTCGATTCTTCACAGCTTCGATAAATGCTGGAACTTTTTCAACCGAACCAATCCTTTCCAACATTCGCAAAACAGCTTCATTTGCTCCTCCATGAAGTGGTCCATATAGAGCTCCTTTGTGAACTTTAAGAATACAAAAAACACACCCTCACTAGCATTCCTTACCTGCTGCTCCAGAAAAAGCTGTAAAAACATCCACATCACTGCTAGTAAGATGACGAACTGCTGCTGTAGAACAATTCAATTCATGGTCTGCATGTAATACAAACAAAGTATCCAATGCTTTCACAAGTGTTGCATTAGGACGATAGGAAGGATCCTCCATACTACATGGAAAAGGTTCTCAGCGACAGCAACTATGGAGTATATCTATATATACCTATCCAACATATACATAAAATTCTCGGTATAGGAACGACTTCCACCATAAGCTGGATAATTGAATGGACGACCCATTTTGTGTCGGTAAACAAATGCTGCCAATGTTGGCATGGTTCCAAGCAAACGAAGTATCTGAAAAACAGATTCAGGAACTGTAAAGTTTCCCTCAAGAAAGTGGCATTACTTACTTGTTTCTCTCGTACTCTAGGAGAATTGTAAACATCACCACCGCTAATAGCAGGATTGGCATCGGGATACAGCGTTCCTAATAAAATGGAAAATTCTATCAACAAAAAGCTTTGTTTACAAAATAGAATTCAACTTATCTTACCTTCAGCAGCTAACATACTTACAAGTAGCCCCATAGGATGCGATTCTTTTGGTGTTGCCCTGGAAAGTTTTTTCATTAAAAGAAACAAATGCTACACTGCCCACTACATACTTGATTATATCCACTAAGGACTGCTTTAAGAAGGTATGACGTAAAACTCTATGCGTAAAATGTTCGAGTTCCCTAGAAGTAGGAAGTTCACCGTACAATAGGAGGAAGGAGACCTATTCAATAAGTAAGCATAAACACTCTCAATATGGTAATGAGAGCCAACCTCCATAAAGGTAGATTTCTCTGCCAGTTCTTCTATTGGATAGCCTCTGTAACGAAGAATTCTATAAAAGTCTGTTCATTGTCCATACTGAAAACAATATGAATATGAGGTACCCTTTGTCTCCATCGATGTAAGTGATTCTTGAAATACAAGAAGCAGTGTTTAAAAAACCAGGGTCATATACAGTAACTCCAAGTTTTGCTAAATCGACTGCACGAATAGTATCTATAAAGAAATTAGAAATCATAAAAGTTTCGTATTCACAGTAGCCAAGGAAAGTGCAAGAAGCGCAACACTTACTATTGTGCAGTTCAAGTGTCAACTCCTGACCAGTCTGGTTGTCTATTACTTTTAAAGTCTTCTTCTTCTTCTTCTTGCTCGCCTCCATATCATTTTGTCTTATATAGTGCAAACTTGCTTCAGAAGAAACCATGGTTGAGAGTTTCCAATTGTCTAAAAGGATTAAGCAATTCTCCTTGAAGTTTGATCAACTGTCCAAAAGACAAATTACTTTCTATTAAGTTCACTGTGTATACAGTTCCAAGTTAAAATGTGTTTACAAATGTATTTCAAGTATACAGATCGACTACTCATGTATTGATGAGATGGAATGTCAAGGAAAACATCAATTCATGTTTATATCAAAAGTCAATGATGCAAATGACAAATTTTTCAAGACAATTTCCAAACTTCGCGAAAGCGAAAATGTGCCAAATCACGCCACACTTGTTTAGTATTTTCCCAATTCTCGTGCACAATATCTTTGGTTGGACGTTCAAACAACTCATCCATTTCCTCCAAGGTTAAGTTTTTCGTTTCTGGCATAAAGAAAAGGAGATAAATTCCACCAAAAATAACTACTCCATTGTATAGACCAACAAATGTACCCGTCGGTGTCAGAGCATCCAGCATATCGTTGAATGCATAAGTCGTGGTAAAGGTGCCTAACCAATTGCACAATGCATTGATACTAACACCAGTACTTCTCAAATAAGTTGGATATATTTCTGATGCAACCACCCAAGGAGTGGGTCCTAAACAAGAACCCCAGAAAAACTCATAAATAACTACTCCTAAAATGTATACCCCTTCCTCAACCTTCACATTGGTTGCTTTAAAAGAAAAACCAACAATAAAGAGACCGACAGAAACTCCAGGAATAAGTGTTAATAAAACTGGACGCCTTCCTAACCGATCCATAAAGTATATGGCTGGAATAGTGGACAAAAACATCGTCCCTCCTCCAATAAGACTGGTATAAACAGCATCTTGAGCTGAAAGTCCTGTACGTTCCATCAATGGTCCCATATAATAAAGAACTGAATTGATTCCTGAGAATTGTTGAACAACCAATTGCAATAAAATAGCATAAACAACTGCCCTTCTACATCTTGGTCTTCTAATAAAATCTAATAATATCCACCTCGTCTTGGATGCTTCCAATTCTTCTAATACAAGAGTTTCCATTCGGAAAAATTCTTGCTTTTCTTCAAAAGTTTCTACCCCACGTACATGTTTCCATACAAGATAGGAATCCACCTTTCTTCCTTTTCTCATTAGCCATCGAGTACTTTCAGGAAGGAACAACATGGCAACAAGTAAAATGGTAGAAAACAACAACGAAGAACCCAACATCCAACGCCAATTTCCTGAAACATCTACAAAGATAGCTGCAGCAATATATCCAAATAACAGCCCTAAATCAATATTGACTTGATAAAGTGATACCAGACCGCCACGCCATCTCTTTGCACAATTTTCAGAAATATAAGGAGGCACTGTTCCAGTCTCAAGACCAACACCAGCGCCAAGAATCATTCTTCCTGATAACAAGACACCAAAAGAACCTGCGGCGGCTTCTAAAATACCTCCTGCTGTATACAACAAACAGGCAACAATAATAGTCCATTTTCTACCTAACAACTCATTCACTGGATAAACACTAACAAAAGATTGAGCCAAGGTGTGAATGTATATGGAAAACAAAAACTTACCATAAAGCACCAAAAATAGCTCCAAGAGCCATAAAACCAGTAATCATGGACATTCGAGAACTATCGATGTTGAGATCAGAAGGAATGTAGAGTTCTGCTCCGCTAATAAGGCTCTGGTCCAAACCAAATAAAAGACCACCAATACTTGCAAAGGAAGCCAAGAACCAAATGAAAATTTTGGGTTTTGGAATAATTCTTGCTGCTAAGAAGGGTTTCTTCCCACTCGCTTGAAGCTCCTCTTCAAGCTTTGACAATTCTTTATCCATTTCCACTTCCTCACTCTCCTTTTCATCATGTAACTCCGTTCCTCCTGTCTCCACTTGATCAATAATTTCATCTTCTTCAGACTTTCTTCTGTAGCCACTTTCTACTTCTGCCATATTCTGAAATCAGGATAAGTTTTCCAGAGAAACTGTTCCAAACAAAGATATATCCACAGATTTTTGCATCCCTTTTAAAGGTCAGTGAAATTGTCCCAAATTTTATCTTGTCCACTTGACATCATTCGACTGGGAAAGGTCCGACGAATTGTATTGTGGAACTGGAACATTAGACAAAGGGGATCAAGTCCTGGCAGCAGAGCTTCGATATGAATGTCCATTGGAATAGAATTGTTCGTTTCTCCGTTCTCAACTATATAATAGTGAGAATACACTTTGATGTTGTTTGGTGAGACAAACTTATCGGATAACTATACTAGTTTCTTCCAATTACTTGTGATTCCGACATTGTACAACCAAAGTTGCCAATCAGTTGGTATATTTAAAAGAGAACCACAAAATCATTTCTATCCTACGTTTTTGAAAAACGCAACAACATTAAAACCTATTCCTAAGTATAGCTACCACAAATAAAAGTTACCAGATATGAAAATATAAACATTTAAACAAAGATTGGTAACTATGTGGACCAAAACAGCGTTCACGACACTCTTGTCTTTCACAGCAACGACCTTGTTACAAGTTGAGTGGAGTCCATCGTAGTCCCATGTCGTATTAATCATTTACCTGAATCATCACTCCATAAAGAAATCCAGCCAACCACTCAAACTCATATCTGAGATGGCAGCAACCGAATCCTAGAGATATGATTATAATGGAAGGCCAGCAAAATCGATACAGTGAAACATCAAGGACCCAGTCACTGCGTCCTGTTGTGAAGTTTATTATTATAATATCACTTCCATTGATAGTAACATACCTGTAGATGATGACTGACCACATATCCAACGTGTCATAAAACGAAATGCTAAATTCCTTATTTGAATCTCTTCAATAAAGGGCACCAATAGTACGGAATGAACTATTTTCATGCCAAGAAGAATCATTTTCACTGATAGGTTGTAACTCATTAGAGAAGGATTCCAGTTGAATGGAACTCTATCATTGGTTGGTTGTGGCCTTTGATATCGTTGTAAACCTATAAAATATAATAAAGATGGGAGAGCAACCCTAAGATTGTCGTTGAGAGATATTGATTAAAGTCAATGGTAATGATACCATAATAGAAAGCCAAAAAATCCAAGAGTTAAACTCCTCCAAATATGGACATACTGAAAGATATTAGTTGTTTGGAACAAACGACGTTGCAACCACCAAACACACATAAAAGTACTTGCAAGGACTCTCATCTAAACATGAAAAGGATGCAATTGGACTGAATATAAATAATAGAGACAGGGCACTCACTATAAAACAAAGATGTTTTCCATTAGTCAAACTAATAGGAAACAATAAAAAACACAAAAACTCTGCGACAGTGGCCAAAATGGAAGGAAGATAAATAGCACAAGATACCGAATTCCATCTAATCATAAAATATCCAGAAGTATGACAAATTATGAATGCAGTGTCGACTTAAGACATACCCTGTCGATATAATACAAATAAAAGCAGGATACACAAGTTGCATAAACCATGCTACGTATACTTTGAACATCTCAAGTTTGGAGAGTCAATTCTAAGGTAGTTTCTAGTTTGTCGTATTTGAGAGTTTGAGCTCTGTCCAATTTTGTGTAGTTATAACAGAAATTCGTGCTCACGGGATATAAAGGTCTCTATATATGTACTAACCCAGAGCTACTCTAGTCTTTCGCAACGCTTCTTCTCTTGATACTACACAACTCGATAAAAAGTGACCAAACTTTGTTTATTGCTCTTAGCAAATAACAAGCAGTAAAACGCAAAAACTCAGGTACGAAGCTGAAAGTTTGCCATTTGTCTCTGAATAGTGCTTCGTTTCTCTATACCGCGGATCGCAAGATAGTGCAATCGTGTCTTTGATAAAAGGCGATCAATCACAGAATGCAGACGACACCTCAGCATGTGTGATCTATTTTTGGAAAGTTTGCCATGTGGCGAATTACTTTTATTTGAGTGTATTGCCATTGCTTCTCTATCACTTTCCTTCTGAAACATAAGTAAGACCACATTTGCCACAATACTGCCTTCCACGATGTGCTGCCATGAATACGCCTGGTCCACAGGTTGGATTGGGACAAGATCTTCGTAGTCGACTAACTTTTCCATCATCAGATACTTTATAATACTTCAACACTGCAAGTGGAACCTTCTTTTTCTTATGCTTGACCTTCTTGGGTTTGGTAAAGGACTTCTTTCTCTTCTTTTTTGCACCTCCCTTTAAGCGAAGACTGGCAAACAAAAACTGACTATCAATGCTTCCAATATATTCCTCGTCTGCCAAATCTGAAACACTTGAAAAAACTCTCAAGTCCGTACAAGGAACTCGTTCACTTTCTGCGAGCTGTTTTCGTAGTTCCGAAACGGGAGTTGTAGCAGGAAAATCAAACACAAGAGTCTTATCATGAAGACTTTTCACAAATAATTGAACCATTTTGCTGTTCAATAACCGTATCCAACTCTACACTTCGTCCGTCTCTTGAGTGCTCTGTTGGAAAGAGAGCGGTCAGTCCACGACGTCGAAGCTATTCAATGAAATTCCTAATGGCCCAAACCAACTAAAATAAGAAGGATGACTGATTGATTTAGCTTGTGCTTTGTTGTTGTAGGAAGATAGTGGAAACCTGTTAGAGTTTGTTCAACAGGTTTGAATGAACTTTTTGAGTTATAAAATTGACTAGAGTTGCTGGTTTCTTCCTTCTTTGGAGGATGTTTATTGAGGAAGACTTCCATCCCATAATAGAGTCTGTCTTTATGTTGACAGTGTTATCAAGTGTTGGTTTTCTCCGTGTCCCCCAAGTTGAAACTTTCAATCTAATTTATTTACCTTTATAGGAGTCTTGAAATAAATGAATTTTGTTACTCCAAGCAAGGGTCTTCAGTTAATTTTCAAGACGCTGCTGGTGAAGTTTTGTTGGCAGAGGATCTAGTCCAAACGGAGATTTCGTTCTAAAATGTTCTATACAAGTGTTTGTCATATATGTTTAGAGTTTTAAAAACAGAAAATTTTTTATTTCTTAGATAGCACTTTATGCCTCAGATTGATATTGACTTAATATATTTACATATGTTTCTTTAACATCTTCTTTAGACTAGACTTGGATGCACCAACTGATTCGTCCAGCTTTCTATTGTCTCTATAGCATACAAAGGTAGGAATGGCTCCTATGCCAACCATCTTTGCTATTCCAGGAAGTGTGTCAACATTTATTCTGTAGAACAGTATCTTTTTGTCTGTATATTTAGAGTCTTTCATGAGGTCTTCTAAGAATTTTTCCATTTTTTGGCAAGGAGAGCACCATTCTGCAAAGAATTCAACAACCACCTTGAAAAAGGATGAGAAATCTTTTCTGTTTAGAAAAACACACCTATACTTACTAACGACTCAGATAAAACGACTTTTTCAAAATCTTCAGCAGTAGTTAGAGTAATAGCCATACCTCAACTATCTCCTGAAATCCACCAAAATCAATCGTGTGAAAGGCGTTTCGAGTTTTGGTCCCATCAACACCGCCATTTGGTCTTTGGCAAAATGAGACACGTTGAATGAGGGAGGGCCAGCTGGAATTGACACGGAATGTCCGTGGAATGCAAAAACGTAAACTACTCCACAATTTCTCTCATTGAATGGCGAACATGCTTTGCATTGAACGATTGACAAGTGCTTGAGAATTTTTGAATTCACAATCCCTTGTCGGCTTTAGAGAACAGCTTGCAGATGTACGCAAGTAGTGTTGGCTACAATGAACTGAAATTGAACATGTATTCCAACACTTGACATAGTGTTGCAGTTTGTCTTTTTCCTCCTCTTATCAAAAGAAGTTGCCTTTCTGTTTTCAAAGAACAACTTTCTCGTTGGAAATCCTTGTTAAAATTGAGCTGTTTTCATCGAGAAGCTGCTGTCTCGCTTTGTTGAAGTTTTATCTATTTTGAGAAAAGTCGCAAAATCT
Organism: Galdieria sulphuraria; assembly: GCF_000341285.1. NCBI lineage: Eukaryota > Rhodophyta > Bangiophyceae > Galdieriales > Galdieriaceae > Galdieria > Galdieria sulphuraria. The sequence goes on from NW_005178428.1 coordinate 95,576, forward strand.
CTTGCTTTGAGCAGAATAGATCACGAGGATTTTTCTAGAGTGACAGGTCTAGTATCCGGTTTTGAACCTTGCCACATGAAACGACTCTTCATATCTGCAAAAATTGATGTATTTCTACAAATGCAATTATTTATCTATTCTAGTAAGCTCATAAGAAAAATAGAAAATAAAATGATAGCTTGAAAGGTCATTTGCTTTAAAGCTATTTTGTACCTTGTCAGTCAAATAAATGGCTCTAGTTGCAGAGTAACATTGAGTTTTCAATTGACTTTCAAGTTTGAAAACCAAATGTTTGATTAACTCTATTCGCCACATCCGATTCTGATAACTTTATGTATCTTTCGGTGTTAGGAGGAAACTTGGGAAGAAATTCAATACTGCTGTGGTGATGATTCGTGAAGAAGAAGTAAGTTGTATAACGTCGGTGACTTTATGTGCAGGAAATACCAACGAAAACTTTGTTTTGTGTTCCAATAGGTGAAGAAAGCAGTAAGCTTTTTAGAGCATCCCCAAGTAAAACCTACTGCGGGGCAAAGAAAGCTAGACTTTTTAAGAAGGAAGGGATTAACTGATGAGGAGATAAGAGAAGCCTTTCAAAGGGCAGGGCAAACATATCCAGAAGATACTTTTTCCGGAAATGCTGAAGTTGAAAAGTTGGATTCAGCTGCAAAGACGACAACAGTACCTGACAGTGTACCTAAGAGTTTTGCACCAAATGAAAATACCCCCAGTCAACAAGTATGGAAACATTACAGTGTTTCTCGTTAGTTAACTGAAAAGTTTTTATTAGATTGCTCAAGTTCCTTCAGGAAAAGTAAACTCCAATAATTTTTCTTCCAATCAGTGGACGATGGCACAACCAGGAGGAGGAGGAGTTTGGGTTCCTCAACCTTTTGCATATGTCACTCCTCAAGTTACAAGTCCACAACAGCCTCAACAAAAAGAGCGCTCTTGGTCTGTTGGTAACGTATTTCTAGGAGCAGGTGCTGCCGCAGGACTTTTTTTAGCTCTAAGAGAACTGTTGAGAAAGTATGTCGTGCCACTTTATTTTCCTGAAGCACGGTCGCGAGACATTGGTAAACAGAAACTGTTCCGAGAAGATGAAAAGGATGAGGGAAGAAAGTACTTGGAGCAACAAGTTGGTAAGTGGTGTTATTTGCAATTTTTTGTATCGAACTTTTGACTTGAGAATTTGTTGGTTGTAGATGAGTTGAAAACTTCGGTGAAAAACCTCGTGAAAGCTACCGAAAGAAATAATGATATGATAGAAGAACTCATTCATAACTCAGAACGTCAAACACGACAAGAATTAGTTGAAGTTGTCAACTGTCTTAAATCCGTTGTTTCTGGCATGCAAGTACTAAAAGATACCATTCATTTGGAAGTTTCCCAGTCAGGGAATAAAAGGCATCAAGATAACTTAGCGATTTCAAATGGTATGCAAAGTTATCAAAGAGAAGAGGATTTGGTTCGCACCAAGTCAGAAAAGGAAGTGTGGCGTTCGAATAAGAATTGGTTGGTTGGAGAGGAGGACGACTATTCATTGGATGCAAATGGTATTGGAACCCAAATATTTTCAAATAAGATACGGGATCCAGGTAATTGGAATCTAGTGTGCATGTTTGATATGTCTATGTATTTCTGACGAATGTTTATAGGCATCATGGATGATTTCATGTCAATTCCTCCGGCTTCTGTAGAAGAATTGGTTCCGAAAGCTAAGGAAATACCGAACGTCATGTATACAGTCAATGATATCCAAAGCAATTCAACCAAAAAGGAGGAAAAAGAAGAAGAATATAACAAGGCAACCATGAGTGGATCGCAAAAGACTATTGAAAATATGCCAAATGGAACTTTGGCAGCACAATCATTGGACGAGGAAAATGCTAAGAAAGCATTTCAACAAGCGATGTTGGCAGAAGCAAGAGCCGCACTTCAAAGAAGAAGCCATACTCATTCGAGTTCTCGTTCATCACCTGCTCGTTCTGTAGATAGTGACCGTCAGAATACTGACAAAGAGTTGAAGAGAGAATCAGACAATATTACAATCGATAATACCACATAGAGAAGACTATCTTTGTCTATTTGCAAATGTATTTGAAATATATATTCAAGGCTTGAGTTTTGCAAAAATATCTTTAGGATGGAGTCTTGTGATATTTGGATGATGACTTATTCCACAAAGACTTTTCTAACAATGAAATTAAGATACTATTTTGTAGCAGAAATCCTTCCGGATCTTGCAAAGCTAAGTTTTGTAGTTGTCCATTGCAGTCGTATGTGCTTACTACATGACCACTTTCTATCCAAGGTTGAGCAGCTTCCTTGATTTGCCAAGAGAGTTGTTGTCCATATTGCTTTTCAAACTCATCCATTGAAATACCTTGTTTCATTCTTAAGCCAAGTATCAAAGTATCCACTGCTTGATCTTGTAAGGACTCCTCCCGACATTCCACTTCACCATTTTGTATCATTTCTAGTTGCTTTACCCAATCAAAATAAGAAAGTAACTTTCGAGGTCGAGAAAATCTTTTCAACTCTGTATAACTTGTTGCACTCATACCAAAACCATAATAACTTTGATTTCTCCAGTAAACTTGATTGTGTCTCGAAAGATAGTTGGGTTTTCCATAGTTGGATACTTCATAATGTTCATAGCCTTGTTCTCTTAGTCTGCATGAAGCAAATATATACATAGCAGCCGCATCATCTTCTGATGGTAAAGGATATATACCATTTTGATACTTTTTCCCAAAAGGAGTTTTTTGTTCTACAATCAAATCATAACAAGACAAATGTTCCGGATCCAAAGAGATTGCTTTTTGAATCGAGTCCTTGCAAGAACATATAGTCCACTTTTCCTTGTTTTGCAAAGAAACATACCTTGAACACTTCTCCACTCTGAGTTGGTAGTCCACTCAACAAATCGAGACTCACGTTGGTGAAACCTGCCATTCTTAAGATATCCCAAGCTTTGTATATTTCTTTTGAATCGTGTGAACGACCACATAACTTCAATAGAGAATCATCGAAAGATTGTACTCCAACACTTACTCGGTTGACACCCAAAGCCGAGAAGTCTCTTGCTTTAGATAAGTCAAAGGTACCAGGATCCATTTCAACAGTTAGTTCAACGTTACAAGCAAAGTTGACATATTTTTGCAGCGAATGTAATATCTGTGAAAGATAAACGGAAGGTAAAAGAGAAGGTGTACCTCCCCCAAAGTAAATAGTTTCCAAGTCTGGTAGCTTTTGATATTTCCGTTTGAAATAATCCAACGTACTTTCTATTTCTCTTAAAAGATGAGAAATATATGTATCATACCAATTCACGGTCTTTCCTGCAATAACTGCAAAGTCACAATAGAAACACTTGCGAACACAAAAAGGAATATGAATATAAGCAGACTTGGGAAGATTACAACTCCTATTGTCTAACGTACTATTTATATATCTCATATTTCGAGAACGAATAAAAAGTTTACGTTGTGTAATAGTTGAATGATGAATGAAAGGAAGAGCTTTCTCATGCCAAGTCTTGGACAACTTCATTTTGGGATTGGCAAAATAGAAAAAGATAGAATATGGGCGTTCCAAAGTTTTATCGTTGGGTATCAGAACGTTATCCATTAACTATACATAAAGTAGTTCCTTCTGTAGTACCAGACGTGGATAACTTTTATTTGGATGCCAACGGAATATTACACAATTGTGCTCGACCAAAGGATAGTCAGGAACCCTTTCCTTGTCAATATCCTTCAGAAGAAGAAATATTTCTGGAAACTTTCAATTATATCGATATGTTATTTTCGATGGTACGTCCCAAAAGATTGGTTTATATTGCGATAGACGGTGTTGCACCTCGAGCCAAGATGAACCAACAACGAGCCAGAAGGTTTCGAACTGCCAAGGATCGAGCACAAGAAATGGAAAACCGAATCAAACAAGGAAAGCCCGTTCCTCAACGTTTTTTTGATTCCAATTGTATTACTCCAGGCACTCATTTTATGGCCAGCTTTTCCGAAGCGTTGGAATATTTAGTTCATAAGAAAATAACTGAAGACAAGTCTTGGGCTACTGTGGAAGTTATTCTTTCTACTACCAACGTTCCAGGAGAAGGAGAGCATAAAATCATAGAGTATATACGTCGTAAAAAGCTAAGTGGAGAATGGGAAGCCAATCTATCTCACTGTCTGTATGGTTTGGACGCAGACTTGATCATGCTTTCCTTAGTGACTCATGAACCACACTTTATTCTTTTAAGAGAACAAACTGATCTGTCCAAGTTATTTGTTTCCAAAAAAGGAAATTTAGCAGTAGAAGCAACTCCATTGGATCGCTGTATTTCAGGAGAGTTTGAATTCTTTTCCATCGGAGTGTTGAGAGAATATCTGGATAGTGAATTTTGTACACTTCCTATTACTTTTTACAATTTAGAGAATTGTATTCATGATTTTATTTTTATGTGTTTTCTAGTTGGAAACGATTTTTTGCCTCAACTACCCACCTTGAATATTGCGGAAGGAGCTTTGGATACTATGTTGACTTTATATAAGAAATTGTTACCTTTATTTGGTGGTTATTTAATTGAAAATGGAAATATTGTTTTGGAGAGATTGGAAATATTTCTTTCCAAATTGGGTTTATTGGAAAGGTTGATTGTGAATAGAAGACTCGAGGCAATTGCTCAGTCCAAAGGAAGAGCACCTCGAATGGTGGATATTGGAACTAGTCACGATGATATATGGGGTTTAGGAAATGATTGTAACGAGAATACAGAAGAAACTGGTATAGAGCCCTGGACAAAAGAAGACATTGAGCAAGCATTGAATGAAGCATATGTGGCTTCTACGGATCCTCTTATGGAATCTATAAAGGTATGAGCCATCCATTTTGTTTAATATCCATGGTAACTAAAGACATTTTTTAGAAAAGTTATTATCGAGACAAGTTAAACATGGATTTGGAAGACAAGGATAGTTTAGAAAAGCTCAAGTTTACATATCTTAAAGGATTGTTATGGACATGGAAATATTATTATAGTGGTTGTCCCAGTTGGAGATGGTTTTATCCTTATCATTATGCTCCAATGGCTTCCGATTTGGTTGGTTTAACTGGGGTAACAAATATTTGTGACTTTAGTGCCAGTGAACCTTTTTTGCCATTTCAACAACTTTTGGCTGTGTTACCTCCTCAAAGTGCTTGGTGTTTACCAACTGCTTTACAAAAGTTGATGAATGACAAATCATCACCTATTTTTCGATTTTATCCATCAGACTTTGAAGTGGATATGGATGGAAAGAGAAATGCATGGGAAGGTGTAATCAAACTTCCATTTGTAGATGAAAGTCTTCTTTTGGAAGCCTACCATTCCATACCAAATGAGTTATTCTCTGAAGAAGAAAGGAATCGAAACGCTTGTCGACAAACTATGATTTATCGACGTCATCAAATGAATGAAAACGTAAAGTACATTAAAAGGAAGATACGTTCACCATTTCCTAATCATTTACGTGACATTGAAGAGACAGCTGCGATTTGTGAACCTTTGAGTCTTCCAGTGGTCGATGGTCATCATGATGGGTTTGAACCTCATCTCTTTCCTGGAACGTCCATAGGTGCTTCTTCTCCCGGTAACTATCCTACATTGAAAAGCTTATCCTTTTCCATTTATTATGCCAAGATTGGTGTAAATGTGTTTGGTATTCCAAGTAAACGAGAAAGCGTGATTATCCAACCACAGACCAATCATAATCAAGGATCCACGACCACTTTTATGAATGTGGTAAATGGACAGTCTTTTTTTTCACCAGGAAAGAGAGTTTTGGTAGAATATCCTTGGCGTTGTGAGGCATTGGTGTGGTCTGTGATAAATTGTACGGGTGAAAAGGTTTCTAAACAACCGGGAACATCGGAGCTTTTCATTCATGAAACTGTTGATCCCAACTTTTTCATTGTGCAATTGGAACAGTTTAGAAAGCAAGCTTTGAGTAGAAATGCTTTAGATATTGGAGAAGTTCAATATATGGTTGGTGTTCATCTTTGTGATAAAAGAGACCCTACTTCTGGTGCCATTGTTTCTTATTGTAACGAAGATATTTGGTTACCTGTTTCTGTCATTGTACCTATTGAACTTTCCACTAGAATGAAAAGGAAACAAGGTTATATAACATCTACCATTTCGGAGTTGAACAGAGGTGATCGAGTTGTCTACATTGGTAAAGGTCCACATTTTGGAAGAACAGCTTTGGTAGTAAGTCATATCAAGAGACCCAAGAATGACTCTGAGTTTTATTCAGACTGGGTGAAAATCAAATTCTTAAACCAAAAAACTGTAGAATGGGATGATAGTAAGATCATAACGAACAAAGATGAACAAGTCACTTGGTTTTCATTATCTAATACTGCAGAGTTATTGAAGAGTACAACATATGCTGTATCGAGGATCACAAGCTCCGTGTTTGTCAAGTCTTCCAAGTCCAATGACCGACCTGAAGATATTGGACTTCGTTTGAAATTTGTATCAAAGAGTCTTTATGTTCCCGGTTATTGTCGATTACTGACGTCGTCCAACTCTTATGAATTTTCTTATTCAGCCATACAAGTTCTATTGGAATACAAACAGAAATTTCCACAAGTGTTTGACATTCTTGACAACACTTTTCACGATTCTTCTCTTCAGAATGTTGGCTCCAAATACATCGATATGGGAGTGAATAGCGAAATTGTGGTAACTCGTATCAAGGAATGGCTCAAATCTCTCGAACTTGCCAAGTTACCACTACTACACAGCAGCAGTGAAGTGATGTCTAAGGAAGAGATTGCGAATGTAGAACAAAAGCTCAAACGTGATCAAGTACAGTCGCTAGATGAACAATTTTTAGTAGTTCCCAGAGAACTTTTGCTTTTTGGAGATGAACATGAGAAGCAACGTAATAAGACCAATCTTGCAGGTATACAGAGTTTGAAGGAGAATGTTTGTTTGAAAGACAGAGTTGTCAATATTTCAGCCACTGGACCTGTACCTTTTGGTTTTCATGGTACTGTGGTTGGCATACATGGAACGGAATTGGAGGTTGTATTTGATGAACCCTTTCCTGCAGGTACTGATCTTCATCATCGATGTCCAGCATATCGAGGAAAGACGTTAAGTAGAAATACTGTATTGAAATTGCATAACAGCGAGAAACCTTTGAAGAGCAATTCATCAGACTTTTCATATTCCAAAATATCTTCTCATTCTGGTCATGACAAGATGTTGAGGAATCAACGCTCAAAGAGAACAATGAATGTTCAGACGCCTACAAAGCCACTTTTTTTGGATTCTTTCAAACACTCTTTACATTCCAAACCAAAGAAACAGTCCAAGGCCGACTCATGGATTGAATCTCAATTGACACATCGTTTATCCCAACTTTTGAATGATTCTTCGGTTCAGAATGAATCCCAACTAGAGGAGGAACGTGATTCCAGAAAGAAGATGACAACTCCAGATAATGGAGACCCTGTTCAGATCTGGGAACAACTTCAAGAAAGAGAACACCAAACATTCCAATTCAAGAACAAGTTGAATGCGAAATCTCCGCCATATAAAAAGTCCTATCAACGAGTCTACACTTGGCGACGTGTAAAACAACCATCATCGATAGAAGAAAAGAAGGATTCGTAAGCTAAATTGGACTTGTGTGAAATTGTGATTATCCTCCAATGTCTTTCAATCCTTATGAAGAGGAGATGTTTGAGAGCGGTCCTATTTCGGACAACGTGACGTTAGCTAGTAAGTAAAGGAAATAAAGACAAGTATTTGGATATGAATGTACAACGTTGAAACTAGATTCGGAAAGGAACGTCACTTCATTTGGTACTTCCACGTGGGAAGATGAGTTCCGCCAGTTACCACCCGAAGGAGAGCGTTTACAACAGTGGAGAACAGAACAGCCTCAAAGAATAGAAGAAAAGAGGAGAGTTGAGGAAACGAAGAGAGTAGAACTTCGCGAAACAGCTTCTAAATATATTTCCGAATTTTTTGAGAAAAGAGCCCAAGACATTAGCAGAAGAAAGGAAGATAATCGAGCCAAAGATAAGGACTGTTACAAAGACCAATTTATAGATAAGGAAGAAGAAGTGGAACCTGCAGAAGCTTTTGATTATGTATTACATGGAAAAGGTCCACGTATGTCTGCACGAACAGAATCTATTTATGATTCAAGTACAGGTAAAACCAGAACTCAAAAAGAGTTGAAGAGAATGCGGGATTCCATGCAAAGTTACAAACAGAATGTTGTTAGTGAATAGTGAAAATAAATAAGAGTGGACATTATTCCACCACAGAAAGTTCCTTGTTCGAACAATTTCTTATATGTATGAGTGTTGTTGCATATGGATAATAATATATTAACATCTATTGGATAAGAGAACTGAGCCCCATAAAAGAATAGCGTCGACGCCAACGATTATTGTTAAGAATGGTAAGCAATGTTAAGAGAGGGAGGTTGGCATAGTGAAAACACTTATATAGGTTATTGTTCCCAAGACTCGACGAACATTCTGTCCAGGAAAGTGCCGAAAACATACTTTACATAAAGTATCACAATATAAGAAAGGAAAAGACTCCCTGTTTGCTCAAGGAAAGAGAAGATATGATCGAAAGCAAAGAGGTTATGGTGGTCAAACGAAGCCAATATTTCGAAAAAAGGTTTGTTCAAGCTTTTAAACGTCGCAAAAAGTTTTATGGGCGTATTATCTTAGGCCAAAACGACTAAGAAGGTAGTGTTACGATTGGAATGTGTCGATTGTCACTACAAGACTCAGCACACTTTGAAGCGTTGTAAGCACTTTGAACTGGGCGACCAAAAGAAAGTTAGAGGTGGCGTTACTTTTTAAATAAAACTTTGTTTTATTCGAATTGCTTCAAAGGTCGAAAGAATATATGAAAAATTCCCAAAAGAATAGTTAGGACCATATCCTTTTCTCAGTTGATGCGTGGAAAACTAATAAAAATGATGTTGAGTTGCAACATTAAGTCATCAAATGTAATCGAACTACTTACGGATACGTAGAAGGTCGTCTTTCTATGATGAAAGGATTCTTTTTACTTCTTCGTCTAGTCTTATAACCACATTTGGTAGGCTTTCCCCAAGCTGAAACCGAAGGCCTACCTCCTGAAGTTCTTCCTTCTCCACCTCCATGAGGATGATCGACTGGATTCATAGCAACTCCTCGGACATGAGGTCTTCTTCCTTTATCTCTCATGCGACCTGCACTACCAAGTTTTTCATTTTTATGTTCTGGATTGGACACTTTTCCAATGGTTGCCATGCAATCTAAAGGTACTTTTCGAAGTTCCTTACTGGCAAGACGTAAAACTGCCACATTATCTTCTGGATGGGTAGTCACTATCTTAGCATAAGTACCTGCAGCTCTACAAAGAATTCCACCATCTCCAGCATGCGTTTCAATGTTATGTACAAAAATACCTGCTGGAAGATATTTCAATAATGTTGCATTTCCAGGCTTTATATCAACTGGTTGTTGTCTATTGGAAGTAACTTCCGCACCTATAGAAAGACCTTGTGGACATATAATATAGGATTGCTGTCCTTCCAAAGGATGAGCTTGTCCATCAGAAGAATAGTGCTGTAAAAGAGCAACAAAACCCGTTCTATATGGATCATATTCTATGCGCTGGACAACAGACTTCATCCCTTCATAAAGAGTACGTTTGAAATCTATCAATCGATAGAGACCACGAAAACCTCCTCCTCTATGTCGAACAGAGATATGACCATAACTATCTCGACCGCCTGTACGAGGAATATAATATGCAAGTTCTTTTACTGGTGGCCCTGTATATATTAAGGAAAGGTCAACCAAGTAACATTCTCTTCGAGCTGGAGTAATTGGCTTCAACTTGATAATAGACGGCCTTGTTGGATCAGTAGACTTGGGAGTCACCGTTGTGGTTCCAGACGAAAACTGTTGTATCCACTGCTCTTTGATACTAAACTTTGTCCAACTTTTGTATGTATGAGACAAAAAAGTTTTTGAAAAAAGAGTGTACTTATACATTTTCTAAGAAAACAAATACAACGTTTGATACTCTCTTTAACGTCGAGTCCACATTTTGTCAAAATGTTTCATATAAATTGATTCTCTTTTTGGATCGATTATTGAGAGATGATTATATTATATTATATTATATATAATGAAATATGCCAAAATCCAACACAGTAAACTTGGAAATATGCAAAAGTCTTTTCTATGTTCATTTCAAATACAATATTGCAGCTATATAACTAAACAAAGCGTCTACCAAATATATAAACCCTGCTACCACAGAAATACCCAAAGAAAGGATGACAAGTTCCTGAAGAGCTTGTTTCAAAGTAGGCCATTCTACTTGTTTCAACTCCTCCCACAATTCTCCCATAAACTGTCGAATACTAGTAGGTTCTTCTTCTTCTTCTTCTTCCAAACTCTCCCCTGTATTGAGATAACTGTTCGACAAAGACTCTAATCTGGACTTTTGCTGACGAGAACTTTCTACAGCACTATCCAATAAAGTTGGTTTCTTGACTGGTAATTGAGAATCGTTTGCCAAATCTTTGGTTCCATTCAAAGACGACGGGTTTTCTCTATCCTTCGATGATACCCAAACTGCAAAAGCTTTGTAACCCGTACTCCTCTTCCTCCAACAAAACGTATGTAAATGGAATCTACTTGAATTTACAAAATATGGTCTTTTCTCACTCAAACAACAAGTTGGGTGATATGATCTGCTACAAGCAACTAAAAGCACCTGACACTGAGTCAAAAACATGATCCAATTGATATTTGGTCGAAGTTTTCAAAGTGGATTGGCGTTGTTGAAAGCTTTGACTTGAAATGGAACTTTCAGAAAATTATCAACAAGCAAAAAGGTGTCTGGAACGTTCAAGACAGTATATATTGGAACACAATGAAGGAGCAGCTAAGAAATTTTTGGAAAAGGCCAAAAGGTTATGTCCTGGCTTAAAGGAGATTAAACAAGTAGAAAAGGAATTAAGCGAAGTTTTGGCAACTAAAGTTTCCACGGGAGAGAATAAGAAGAGAACGGGAAAAGAGCACCAGGAAACTTTTAATGGAGTTGACAACGAAAGACGCAGAGAGGCAACTGAAGAACAGACAACCTTGGTGGAACACATCAAACGACAAAATAATTATTACAAGATATTGAATATCAAGCAGGATGCAAGTATGGAAGATATCAAAAGAAGTTTTCGGAAGTTGGCAGTGAAGTTACATCCGGATAAGAATCCTTGTCCTGGAGCAGAAGAAGCCTTCAAGAAGGTAGCCAAAGCCTTTCAAGCGCTGTCTGATCCTGTAAGAAGAGCAGAATATGATCGTAGTGGAGTTGATACTGGAGAACAACGTGCTATTCCAAGACGTAGGACAAGTAGTCGACAAGGAGCTTCAAGTGCATTCTTTTTTGATCCATTCACAGGAACCTTTCGAGAGAGACCTTTTACAGGATTTCATCAAACACCTTTCTTTACTTCTGAAGATTTTTTATTTCAGTTTTTTAGAAATTTTCATGCTTCAAATGCTTCTGAACAGGAGTATTCTTTTGGTTCTCGTAGGTCCAGGAGAATACCACAAACATCTTTAGGAAAGATATTATTGATGCTTTCAAATATGTGGCCAGTGTTATTGATTGTATTACTCGCATATTTTTCAGTTCCTTCTTCACCCCTATTTCAGTTGTATCCAGATTCCACATATTCTATTGAAAGAAGAACAGCCCATGCAGGAGTATTGTACTATGTAAAGCCGTCTTTACAGTGGGATTCTTTAAAACCCAATGAAGTTCTGAAATTGGAACAGGAAGTGGAACATTCAAAGCTTATGGAACTCTCTGGAAAATGTGCAATGGAACGTCAACATTATCTTGAAAGGAATCTACCATTATTTCATACGGAGAATCATCGTAGAAAACTCTTGCAAGACTTTAATTCTACCAACTGTGAACATTTTGAAAATTTACGTCCCTTACTTGTGAGATATGGATAGAGAAGACGAATTCCGATATCCATTTATAGGAGTTTATATACAACCTAAACACTCCTTTATATCATGTAGAACGGATCCAAATATGAATTTGTTCTTGGCAAGATATTTCAACAAAACTTGTTTGATAGAAAGGGGTTGTTTGAAATCACTTTTCACATTCATTTCTTATTCCTCATTTTTTTTGTAAAAGGAAAGAGAGAACGGAGGTGATATAAGTGCAAAGATAGACTCTTTCATGAAATGTAAAGTATTCACCAAGTATCGTATATAACCAAATTCGAAGAAGTTCTCAATTCTTATGAAGAGATTCTCTCGAACGAATAGTGACCAAAATTGTCGATGACTTTGGATTCGGTTCTTCGAAAGTGGAAAGAAGATGTTTTGAGACCTTTTGTAAAGTTTTGTCCTTTTCACCCTATTACCATTACTATTATTTCTTTTGTTACTGGCCTATTCTGTGTTTTTTGTTGTTTCTATAAGTAAGTATGAGAGTTGTAGTCAAAGTGAATTTGATACAAATCTTTACAATAAAGGCTTCAGATTTTAGCGTTGCTGAGTTGGTTTATCAATCGTTTTTTAGACGGTTTAGATGGTGTTATTGCTAGAGTACGAAAGCAAGAAAGTGCTCTAGGTGCATATATAGACATATTGTCAGATTTCACGGTAACTTAACGAGTTCTAAGTTTTAAACATCATCTTTTATAGACTATTTTTTGACTAGATATATGGCTGGATTCCTATATCTCTAACTTTTGAGGCGTCTTGGGCCAACCAGAATGATATTTACTCACTATGGCTCACACTAGCCATTTTGGAATCCCTTTATTTCGTCAATTCTGCTTCGTTATTCTATTTGGCTGCAATATTAGAACAAAGACAAGCTGGCAAGTTGAAAACAAAGGAAATGACGCATGTTACCATGTGCGAAGCTCTTATAGGTGGAACAGAAACCATTCTGTTTTATTCCTTGATGATAATATTACCTCGTTTCTACTTGCCTTTTCTTTTTCTATTATTTGCTTTATTAGTATTTTTCTCTATTTTACAAAGACTTTGGTGGGCTGTTCGTATGCTTTAAATAATTTTCTCTAAGAAAATCCATCCATTGACTAGAAATTTCCAAGTCATGACGAGTGTTTTTGTGGATACTCAACAGGTTTTATGGAACTTGGCTCAAAGAAATGCCAGGAAATGTAACACTTTAAACGATAGAAACTGGAAAATGCAAAGTAACAAGCAACCAGGAAGATATCCCTTTGAGGATGAATGGAGAGGTATCGATTCCCCAGTGTTTGAAACCTTGGACAAGTTGTTGATGGGTTTCTTTATTATAGAAAGGTTGAAAAGAAAGCTTCAACAAGAGAAAATTGTTCGACAAGTTATGTCTCAGGTGGAAGAGTTGAGGTTGAGAGAAAGTTTGGATGATTATATTGAGAGTGAATTGCAACATATTCGAAACCATATCATTGATAACTTCCGCCAACACCGACCACAGATTATGAACAAGGGTATTGAAACTGCGAAAGTGTGTTGAATTGACTTGTACTTGACTTATTCTTGCTCAAGTTTTACTAGCGCGTTAGTGGCCACTCCCTTGCGTCTTGGAACAAACAGTTTTTACAACTATTCGAAGCATCCAATAGTATGAAGAAGGATATTGCAGAAGACAACCGTAAACTGAATACTTTGGTTTTGAAATATAAGAAACGTACAGCAAAAGCTTGGCAGTCGTCTACACAAGACATTGTTACTTCAAAGAGTAAGCAGATAAGTTGGAATTGATTGAGAGCAAATAGAGACGAATAACCATTTCTTGAACAGGTTCGTTGTTGAATGGTACTAGTGAAGTTTGTTATCCAGTTGGTATGTCATCTTGGAAAGTAGTCCTTTTGTTGGCTTTGTTTGGTTTCGCTGGTTCTCAATTATTTTTATATTTTACTTTACATATCGAACCTTCTGTTCATACGTTGATAACTGCAATGAGTGTTTGTTCCATTGTTTCCTTTACATTGAAACAAGCCAATGAGTAACTACGCTGTCAAAAGATTGACATTTGAACACAACACCTAAAGACCTGCATGAACAATATAGCCATTGGTTTTTGTAAATAAAGACATCACAGACGTAGTATTCATTTTTTTTAATAGACTATAGTTATTGTGAGTGCATTGAAAATATTTTCCAATCTAGGTAAGACGCTTTCCTGTGACAAAGTGCCCAGCCTTGCTTTTTCTCAAATTGGTCTCTCTCTTCTTTTGGTTTAGTAATAAAGGGAACCAAAATGAATTCGTTCTCATGTGAATATAATATGACCCATCCTACGAAACCGATAAGATTTGACAGTTTCCAGAACTTGATAAGAATAATTTTATTTTCATCCTTGAAAAGTGATCATTCTGTATTGTCTACCTTTTCAAAGAGGTTTTCGACAGTGGAGACTGCATCATCACAATGATAAGCCATTGAATGACATAACAATCCTCTACTTGATTCCCAAAAAGTTTCAAACTTTAAGCGTCTCTACCTTGGAGACTCAACCGAGATCATGTGTAATGACTTTTATTCACAATTTCATCCTTGTTATTCATGTGTTTGTCTTTTGGAAACACAAGGATGGCTACATTGCTCTCCTATTTTCAAGATTTTTGCACATTCTCAACCCAAAACACATTTTCTTTCCTTTGTGGTCAACATCACTCCGGCCTTTTTATTTGCCAATATTACTCTCTTCTTTCATTTTATCGTTGATGTTTTTTTTGCTAAATAAAGAGCTATCAATGTTACTTATCAACTGTATCCAGATTGGTATCCATTTATTTGTACTAGTTTATGTGAAATTTTTCTCTTCACATTCTATTGAGCTGTCCACAAGAAAGGCAAAGTCATTAGAGCTGTACTGATCAAGTATTTTACTTGCTAGTAAAGGAATTTTATCTTTCAAAATTTATGGATGAAGATACAATGAACCAGAGATCTTATCTTGTCACACAAAAGTAAGAAGAATAAGAAAAAGAAGAATGATGAAGATCTATTCTGATTGTTTCATGCAATATCCCTCCAAAAGATGGTCAAATGGACATCGCTTTGAAAGAAGAGCATTCAGACTCTGTCGTTCCGAGACCAATGGAATCTGAACTCTCATCTCATTCATTGATAAGTTCATCATCCACGATAGAATTGTGTGTATTGCTTATTTGCTTAATAAACCATGAAAAATGATCAAGTCACACAAAAGTAAAGACATAAGAAAAAGAAGAATGAAGAAAAGCTAAACTAAATTTGATCATGGACAATATACCCAAAGAAGAATGGAAAGAACAAATACAAGAGTATGAAAGTCAAATAGACGAGACAGTCCATTCGAAGCAACTCATACAGCCCAAATATTATCCCTTTATATTGGGCACATTAGCTTCCATGACTGGCATGCTTTTAGGCTTAGATATGAGCACTATCAGTGGAGCTAATCTTTTCATGCCTGAAGATCTTCATTTAAATACGAAGCAATTCTCTCTTGTTTCCTCTGGTGCTGCTTTGGGGGCTATACCGGGAGCTATTTTGTGAGTATCATTTCCACATTCGAAGTCTGGTTGAATAATAACCACACCTTTAGACTGACGCCTATCAATGAATGGATTGGAAGAAAATATGCCCTAGTCGTTTGTTGTTTAATCTTTACCATAGGAGCTATTTTAGAAGCAGCTGCACATTCATATGGAATAATGATTGCTGGTCGTATTTTAGTCGGTGTAGGTATAGGACTATCCTCTACAGCTCCTGTTTATGTTTCGGAGTCAGTGAAGAAAGAAATTCGTGGAAAGTTAGTCGTATTATTTCAATTTAATATTACAGTAGGGGAGGTCATTGGATATGTTGTTGCTGCCATATTCGTCAATGTTCCTGGAAATTGGAGGTTCATGTTAGGTTCTTCATTGTTATGGTCCACTCTTCTTTTATTGTTCATCTTATTCCTTCCAGAGAGTCCAAGATGGCTAATGAAAAAGGGCAAAAAAGTTCAAAGCTTTTTAGTATGGAAACGAATTCGCAGCTTTGAGAATCAAGAAAGCATTACTGAATTTTTCGAGATGGAGAAAGCTGTATTGGAAGAAAAGAAGTTGGCAGAAGCTCGACCATTTTATTGGCTGGATATTGTTCAAGTTCCTCGATCTGCTCGAGCATTTATTGTAGCAAATACTCTTGCTGGCATTGTTCAGTTGGATGGCATCAATTCGGTCGTGTACTATATCGGAGTACTGTTTAAGGAACTTGGTTTCAGTGCAGAAAAGTCGGTTTACATGAGTTTGGTTGGAGGTGGCAGTTTGATGTTAGGAACTATTCCAGCTATACTATTACTTGATAAATGGGGACGTCGAATGGTTGGTATTGTTCCCAGTATTGTAGTCTTCTTTGGTTGTATTATCATTGGCTGTTCATTTCTTTCCAAAAACACAAAAACATATGAAGGAATTTACATTTGGGGTCTGATTACTTATGAATTATTTTCAGGTAGTTTTCAATCTCTTCCCTGGTTGACCTTTGCGGAAGTATATCCCACCTATTTACGTAGCTTTGGAATGACAATTGCAGATGCATTTATCTATCTATGGGCATTTACAGTCACATACAACTTTACAGGTATGAGAAATGCAATGACCAACACTGGTCTCTTCGTTGGCTTCTATGGTGGTATATCTCTTTTTGGAGTGATCTTCATCATACTGTTTCTTCCGGAACTAAAGGGAAAGACTTTGGAGGAAGTGGATGACATTTTCTCACAGCCAATGAAAGAAATTGCACGACAAAATCTTCATAGTTCCATCAACACTATGAAGAAGCTATTTTCCGGGAGATGGAAGGAAATAATCGACACTAGTTCATGATTATCTTGATGTGTTTCAATAAACCAAACAAGGACCTTCTTTTTTGCCACGACGTTGTTGTAAAGTTGTGTACTTCAGATCACGAAGTGAGCGATGCATTCTCGTCTCTTAATTTATACAACTTTAGACAATAAGTCATCGAAAAGATTATACAAAAGAAGATCAATGGGTGGTAAAGACAAACCTTTCGAAGACATCTAAAGATTAATTCAGACAGACTACTTGTTCCTGTGTCTAAACTTTGAACGAGACTCTTTCTTCAGAAAGCATCAACATAAGATCCCAATCGAAGAAAATCATGATATCTATAAGAACAGGTTACAAAGTTACTTGTATTCGATATCAAGAATAGACAATAACTTCGTCCTCTTGAAAAAGGCCAGAAATACTTTGTTTCAATGGAAACTTGCTGTTATCCCATCAAACTTTTGTTGCTGTGAATGAAACTGTCTCGAAGAGTATATAGGAAATAGATAGAAAACCCAGTTGCTTTGTCTCGAAGAATTGAGCCAAACTGACTTTATACAATATTTGAATAGTTTACCCTAGGCGAGGTGATCGAATATTCTGGAGTTTGTTCCTGCTCGTAATTCCGATTAGGTAACAATACAATTTTGTTAAAGGCTTCCAGCAGAGAGAAAGTATTTGACCTTGTTGTGTTGTTCTCTTTCTTGAGATGAATTAGCGTGTACTTGTTATAGCTTTTTGTATATTGTCTTATGCACTTTTCCTTCTCGGATATAAAAATGAACAGTACGGGGAGAATTTTTTCAAATATTGTGATACAAATCTTCTAGTTGATAGCCTTGAGTATAAATATCTTCTCGTTTCCTTGTTTGTAGTCTAGACAACCTACATTCTAGGATCGGTTCTTAAGTCTTCAAATGACAAACTATACTCAAGTGTGGAGGAATATCAGAACAAATCTTCATTTGAGAAAGACATATTTGATAATAGAGAAAAATAAGCTTGTCATTGTATATATATATATATATATATATACACATATACAAAATAGGATCCTATGAAAAGTATCGGATCTATTTTATTGAAAGTGAATGTTTAGGCTTGTTTCAGAAGGTTTTCTGACAGTCTTATGGAAACGATTAGTCTATTTTTTGACGAGTTCCAATAGCTTCATCTTTCTGGAATCATCTTGAAAGATATGACTAACAGTATAAAGGACTCACTGGAACCATTTTGAAAGTAATATATTCATTAGGCTTCACGAATGGTTATCAAGTGCATGAGCTACCTTGAGAAGTTTTCCCGTCCACTTGTCTAATCACGTACTCTTTAGATTTCAAAATACAACTCAAACACAATGTGCCTATCCATTCTTTCTCCTTACTATATAATAAACCATATAATTCTACTACCAGTTGTTATGTTGAATGAAAAAGATGAGTAAAAGTTACAATCAAACGACAACTTGTCGTTCATCGAAAACATATTCCAACCTAAGCGAGACTCTTTCCTTTTATAAAGTGCCCCAGCTCTGTTTTCAACTTGGTTACTTCAGATGGTGACAAATCTCTCCATTTTCCAGGTTTTAGGTCGGTAGGTAATAACAAGGAACCAAAACGTATACGCTCTAATGATAATACAATATGACCCACCTAATACGAACGATAAGATTTTACAATTTCCAAAACTTGATAAATACTAACTGTAAGAAACATTCGTCGAATCTGACGTTTCTTGCCCTCTCGAATGACTACGCGGATATAGCTACGATCCGCATAGCATGCAAAAGCCTTAAAGACCTAATATTTCAAGTAATTAGAATGCCAGAAAGTAAAATCAGCTCTTTGCATACAGCTGGAACTGTAGCCTTTTCTTCTCCTGGAAGAAGTACACCTCTTCTTAACTTGTCCAAAGTTTTCTCTTCAACTCTTCCTTGTACACAAACGATATATTCCTTGGAGTGTCCAAACCTACATTAAAAGAATATCACTCGAAAGTTCAGAACGAATCACCAAAACACGTACTTGGGATGGAGCAATTTGTGTATCCAGTTAGTCTCGTTGGTTAATAATAAGAGACCCGTGCTTGCTTGATCCAAACGACCCACTGGAACCAAGCCATCCTTATGGGCATCCTTCACTAAATCACAAACCGTCCTTCTACCACGATCATCTCTTGCTGTTGTAATAAGTCCAAAAGGTTTGTTCACCATGACCTACACGGAAATGAGCAACGCTCATATAAAACTACAACTTAAAATTGGGCATACCCAACGAAAACAGGATCTCTTATAAACTACTTTTCCATCCACCTCAATAACATCCTTTTCCGGAAATATCTATTTTGTTTCAATATCTGATATATATATATATATATATATATTCCATTTTGAATAACTTGCCTTGGTACCAAGAGTAGTGACCACTATTCCACTGCATTTTACTCTACCGGAGCTGATGAGTTCTTCTGCGTGTCTCCTGGATGCTATACCACTATTACTAAGAAACTTTTGTAGTCTTTCACTTGAGTCGGTAGGAAAAGTGTCACGCTCCTTCATTCCAGAACTAGGAACACTACGCAACGGACTAGCGTAAAAACTACGAACAGTAGCAGAATAGTTGTTCATTCTAAATATATGTAAACAATGACTTTTCCATATAGGTTTCAATAGACAAAGGACTTTGAACATATTATGGACACTATAACTAGTTTGGAAACTGAGCATAGCAAATCTAACGAATGAACTTCAAGTCTATTCCGATTTTCATTCTAAAACCCTTTTCTTTGCATTTGAAGTGTTTATCTGTCGACGTCGTCTTGAGTGAAAAAGTTCTATAGATACCATGGCACAAGTAGACGCAGAGCAGAATGTCTCAAATCAGGGTACTATAGTCGAAGAGGCTACATCGGAATCTTTAAGCGAGAAAGGTATTGTAGCGTTATTTGAAAATAGAGAACAGAGTGTAAGTGTCCGTAGAAAACGAACAGGAAGGTTACGAACAAGAAGAAGCTCAAGAGAATCATCAACACCATGAACATGAAGGACATTCTCACGAACATGCAATGGAAGAGGTAAAAGTTGGGTGTCCTCGAGTAGAGTGGTTATCTGAAACTATGTTTGTACATAGGGGACAACCAGACAAAGTAAAGCAGAAAAAAAGTCAAGAAAAGCTTTACAAAAGTTGGGTTTGAAAGCAGTTTCAGGTGTTACACGAGTAACCATCAAGAAGAATAGAAATATTCTTTTTGTCATTTCCCGACCCGACGTTTACAAGGTTGGCTCTTTCAAGGAACTGGATAGTTTTGTATGGTTTGCTCATCCTTTTTTTATCTAGTCAGCAGGATCTGATACTTATGTTATTTTTGGAGATGCCAAGATAGAAGATTTGTCGGTTGCCGCACAGACAGCTGCAGCTGAGCAATTTAAGAATCCCGAGTTTACAGCAAGTGGTAAAGGGGCGGAGCCAACGGAGGCACGCACTATGGAGAATGAACCAGAAGAGGAAGAAGAAGGGGAGTTGGATGAAGCAGGATTAGAGCCTAGTGATATTGAGTTGGTTATGCAACAGGCAGATGTAACTCGAGCCAAGGTAAAAATAAACTTTCTGACTTTGCATAATACAACAACTAAACAGATATGGAATCGACTTCAGGCGGTAAAGGCATTACGGAATCAAAATGGAGACATTGTCAATGCTATTATGGAACTCACAGTTTGATGAGCCAATACTAGCAAGATGATCAACTTCTCCTATGAGAAAAATGGACATTGCGCAGTTTGTGTCTTACTGCCATAAAAAATATTTGTCTTTGAATATGTCCCAAAAAAGTTTTATCGGCGTGACCAATCCATTCAAAGGCAGAATTCCAGGCAAAGCACTCTTCTAAACAAAAGGACAAACACACACACACAAAAGAGACAAACACAAACATAGGTATATTCTTCGGCTATCTAACGTTCATCAAGCCTACGAAAGTTTCGTAGTCCTACGAATATGCAAAGAAATGACTGCCATATCAATAAGCATAGCCAAATTCTCCACCACCACGAGCTCTGCCTCTACTTGGTCCTCCTCGTCCACCTCTTCCATAACTGCCTCGACCGCGTTCATTTTCACCTCTAAATCCTCCACTTCCACGGCCACCTCTTATTCCACCTCTTCCACGAAAACCCTACAAATATCCCATAATACCGGGTCGGAATATATATATTGATTATTATTTCTTACTCTTCCACGACCACGGAAAGGTACACGCCTATCTCGGTCTACAAACTCCAAATCATCTTCCATAGGGGGAGGTCCTCGATAACCTCCACCACCACGACCACCACCACGACCACGATAAAACTCTGTACCTGAAATAGAATTGAATAATACAACAAATTTAGCCTTGCAAAGAAATATGCAAATATCTGTCTACTAACCTCGTCCACCTCGAAAACCACCACGACCACGACCTCTTCTTCTTTCCGAGAAAAAGGAACTATCCACATGGTTGCCTATAGACACACAATCGGACCCAGAATTACTCAAGAAAACAAAAGAGAACCTACCTGAATATTCCTCTGGAGCTTGATAACCAGGAGAATGCAGATCCAAGCCTCCTCTTCCCAACTGAATAGTAAGACAGGAGACTGTACGGGAAGTTTCAATAGGCTATTCTCAACAATTAGTGTTGTAATAAGCATCCATATAAATAGATTGACTCACGTCCAAGCCTTCCTCCAGAGGTTCCCAGCGGTCTTCGATAGTCACGGAGCTTAAATCTGTCACCTACATGCGTTCTTTAGTTAGCTCATAAACAGCGTCCAGGTATAACATACTTGCTCCAGTTTGGGAACTTTCCGTTTCAATAGTTCTGCTACAGTGATAGCTTTATTGATGGCGTTACCCAGCCCAACGATTTCTACCGTAGTTTGTTCCTAACAGAGAATAATAAAGCTACTGAATTCCAACACAGAAACTCGAAAAATACCTCTTGAAGCAACTTGAATGCATAATCCACATAAGCTGGTACTTTACCCGCCGCTGTTATTCGTACTTGATTAGGAGGTGTTTGACCTGGACTTTTGGCACGCTCTACTCGTCGATATTTTTCCATGTTTTCTCACGTTAAAAAATTCGGAATATATTAAGGATTCAATAGTCCAAGCTCAGTGAAAAGGATTGAAAAGAAGCGCAGTCACTTAGGCGGCCACTTGCCTAACGTTTCCCCACGTCTTCACCCAACAACAACAATTATATAAATGCCAAAATATGTTGAAGAAATCTTTTTATTGACAAGTTATAGTGTACATCCTGCAGATGTGATGATAAAAATATGTACAAGTAATCTGTCATAATATTGTAAATACATATCAATCCAGATATATATATATATGCATATGATATACGAGTTTCAAGACCCCCTAAAAAAGACAAAAACTGAAGAAGAAAACTATATTCTCAAAACCGACTTATTAAGAAACATGTTCATCATGTTCTTCTTGAATTCTTAGCTGAGATATTCGTGGACTTGGAGGTACCATATCGGTGGATGGTTCTTGTTGTTCTTGTGAATTATACTGCAAAGAATCACTTTCTGAAGGTATAGACTGAAGAGACAACGTGTCACCAGTAAGAGAAGAAGCCTTATGACGACCGCTTGTTGTATCAGGACCTGATAGTCCAAGAGAGTCCACTGGTAAAGATAACTTGAGTTTTCGATCTTTTCCAGAATGGTTAGAGGATGACTCTAGTTGCTTTATGACTTCATTGGAATAGCTCACACGAGTGTCGTGAGCATCAATATCAGCCTCCGTATGAGCAGATAAATAAAAAGCACCACTCTCAGGACGTGGCTGTGAGTGAAAGCCGCGTTTCGAGGGATACGAAACTTTGTCAAATGACTTGGATAGTTTAACATCTTCAGCTGAATAATATGTTGCTGGGAATGAGTAGCTTGACTCGAACTGAACGGCAACATGAGCAGCAGTAGCAATTTCTCCAAGAACCTGACGAAGATAGCCTATTTCACTATCTTTCTGCTTTATTTGTTCTTCTTTTTGCGAAAGAACGTCTTGTAATCTTTTCACCTCTTTTTCAAGCAGCGATTTATCCTTTTCTTCAAGTATCCCTCCATTTAGCTTCAAGTCATTATTATCCTCTAACTCTGCGCCTAAAGTTGTTTCAGTCTCTTCCTGTTGTGGAACCGATCTTGCGCCCTCCTGTACATCTGCCACATCCAGTTTGGAACACTGTCCCTTCGACGAAGCTTCAACTTGCCTATATGCACTAGGAAGCTTGGTCTGCAAATCTTCACTACTAGCTTCCTTTTCCTTTGTAGAATGAAAAGTCAACTCTGATAAACGGTCACTTTTGGTATCTATACTACTGGAAGTAGTATGATTCTCATTTTCTTCCCAAGCAGTTGTTGTCTCTGTATTTCGTTTGGAACCTATTGGACGTAACCTCCAAAAGTAAGGCGGTGGCTTTTTATTGTCACTCGACTGACTAACTGCCAAACGTTGGTTCAAACGTAAACGAGCGCGCAACTGTTCCTTGGACAGCGAAGACATATATTACGGACAATCTTTCTCTATTTGGCTCATGAGTCACCAGCACAAAGCAATCTTCAATTC
This sequence comes from Galdieria sulphuraria, assembly GCF_000341285.1. NCBI lineage: Eukaryota > Rhodophyta > Bangiophyceae > Galdieriales > Galdieriaceae > Galdieria > Galdieria sulphuraria. Next base: position 119,096 of record NW_005178428.1, read on the forward strand.
TTACACACGGCGTCCTTATGATATGAAGATATATATATATATATATAGATATCATTTAGATAGGACACAACTTGTTACAATGATAGATAACGTGAACTTTGTATGACAAACTTTTGTATTCTTACTTTCTCAAGACATTTATTATTATTGTCTAAATGGAAGGGAATGGACATCGTCTTTGTGCTTCATTCGATATGATATTATTCCGTTCAGTGGATCGTTTCTTGACGAGACTGCATAATTATTTCTTTGAGAAAACAGTCAGTGGAAAAGAGAAACTGAGACAAAATGATACTCTTCGTTTGTATGTACTAACAAGTTTGAAAAGGTTTGTCTCGTTTTTTATTCTTATGACTCTGTTTTTGAGTGCACACTACCGAAAGAGATGGAAAGAAAGCAGCAGACTTCTTTTCTCGTATAATGGATGGCTCAGAAACCATAGATAGAGTTACTCAGAAGAAGTTTGAAGAGTTCTTACCTTCTCCTGAAGAACAAAAGGAAATATTGGAACGAAACATTTGGGAACAACTTCTCAATATGTTTAGTGTTTTAGATATTTGTTCCAGGCGAAAACCTTGTCTTCCTTATGGTTCGCTTGCTTTGTTAGAGAAACCTCGTTTTCCTGATCCTTTGCCTGACCCTTCTGATTTAATAAGCTTTGCTAACCGAATAAAGGCAGGACAATTGACTGACCGCTCGGGTGATTTGGTTTCACTCTCTTCAAATCATAAGGAACTGCAAACCATTGATCGACAAATACTCCAAATTGATAGGAGAATAAAGCAATATGTTCCAACAGAGCAAGACTACGAAGAAATGAGCCGTCGAATAGAAAAGGAGTTGGGTTTTATAGTTTATCGAGCGACTTCAACTATACCCGATGCAGGCCAAGGACTTTTTATCAAAGGTCAGTGTACTGTAGGTTCTGTTGTAGCGCTGTATCCAGGAATCATCTATTTTCCTTCAGAATGGGAAAGTAAGGAATGTTTTGTCGATTGCATCAAATAGTTTCTGAACATAACACATTCACTCTGTTTAGAATTGCCTGGCTATCCCTATGTAAGCAAATACAATGTACATCTTGTAAAACGACAGGATGGAGTTATTATCGATGGTAAGCCATATGATGAGCAAACAATAAGTTTTCAGGGAGAAAGACCTGAAGTTGCTTGGGAGCGGATCAATCCTTTTGCCTTGGGTCAGTATGCCAATCACCCTCCTAAAGGAACCGAGCCAAATATAATAGCTCTATCGTTTGATTATCCGTTATACAGAATGTCACCTGCAATGAAAATCTTGGTTCCTAATCGATATTTACTGGATGAACAAGAAGATGAAGCATGGAGCTCACATCTTTCCAAAATGGAAGATGTGATGCAGTTTGGAAAGGATCGAAAGAGTAGAGTTATGAGAGGGATGGTTATTATTACACTAAGAGATGTAGAAAATGAGGAGTTGTTTATCAACTATCGTTATAATCCTTTTGCTACCCATCCTGAATGGTATTGGGATCCTTCTCCTGAAGAAACGCAGTGGCTTATAGAGGATCGTCAAAAAGGGGAAAGAACCAATTTCTTCTCCTAGTATGTATAGATTTGATGCCTAGAAAATGTAAAGCAAGTATCAGATATGTACATTTCAGATGATAACTTTGATGATGATAAACAAATGCACTCAGAGTAATGCTAGAATGATGAAGAAGATTGGTATCAACATGTAATAGTAAGTTTCTGTTTCAGAACTTGCTCATCATTTGAATAGTGCATCATATATAGAACCTCATAGATTTCCATACTTACCTCGTTGGGTTACATGCTCCTGATCTTTTCTACATATTCTTCTGCAACATTTTGAAGTTGTCGATTCTTGGAGACAATGGGCAATACAACTTGCAACATAAAGGTAGTTTTTTCGAAAGAATCCAAATTGCGAGAAAAGAAACCGTCTTTTCCTTGAAGAATATCATCCAACACTTGTTTCAATTTATCCATTCGTGATGGAAGTTCAGTTGCTTGAATACTGCAAAGTTTCTCAATGTAACACAACAACAATTTTCTAAACTCTTCCTTTGAGTTTAGGATATCAGCACTTGCCTAAAGGAAATCAAATCATTGGTAAAAACAGACCTTATGAAAAACATACCATCATAGTTTCCAAATGTGCAATGCTTTCTAATAAGACTTTTGTTGGTTTCACATTGGCTATTTTCGGAGTCGTCATCTTTCCAACCATTTTGCGAAACCATGTCAATAAATGCCTTTGAGGAATACTTTCATGTTCTGAATGACTTGAAAAATTGATATGGAAAAATTCAGAGTGAATAAAAGAGTCGTCTGCAATACAAATCCAGTTTCCCAAATTGCGTTGAAATAAATAAGAACTTCCATTGTACAAGGTAAGACAGATATCTTCTTGTTTAGAAATCAGTGGTGGATAAATTATCGGCTGTCCCATCTTTTCGGAAATTTGTTCAGGTAGTATGGGTAATACAGATGCTCTTAGAACCAAATGGATCTGTGGTATTCGATAAAGTGACATTTCTCCGTTAACCAGAATCACAAATAAATATCCCTTGAATACTTCCAACATATGCGGACGAGCATTCAAAATTATAGAAGCATAGAGTCGAGAGCCATAAATACTAAACAGATGCAACATATTGCTGTTGGAAACCGCAGCATACAATGTCGATTTTTCACCAGCCAAAGCAATCGGATGTGCATTCTTTGCTAATGCTGCTTGCCATAATATCTTGTCGTTTGAACAACAATACAATTCATCATTTTCAAATCGAAGAATTATCTTGTCGTCTTCATCTATCATCCGATGTTTGCTCCATTCCATAGGAAATGGTGACAACTTGCGATTGGAAGGATTGTCCAGGGTTTCTTGTGAATGAAATAACCAAGCCTCTCCTAATGTTGGGGTATAGGATTCCAATCTTTTACGAAAATGTTGCACGAAAAAATTCGCTCCATCTGTGGAAGAATTTTCTCTTGTCTGTTGATTACTGCAAGAATTGTCATTATGCTGAAGATTTTGAAACTGCTCCGACTGGAGATTAGTATGAACATCCAAATTTGCATCAACAACAACAGAATCCATGTTCCTATATTCATTGCCATTTGTCACGATAGGTTCTGCAAGATGAGTTTGTTCAGTGTTCATTAATGGGTTGCTTCCTCCATTTTCTTGTGGGTTGGAAGTGGAGAGACATTTGGGTACTATTCGTCTCTTTTTGCCTACATTGTATTCTTGTTGCTTTTGTTGTAATGATGGTTGGTGCACACCGTTATGTTTGTCTTTTTCCAAATGTTCTTGAGAAGATACTATTTGATTTGGCAAATATCCTTCTTGCATATGCTTCGCATATAAACCTTCCATTTCAAGTTGTACTGTAGATTGAGTCAAAGGAACGTTTTCGTAATTGGCTCCCAATTTACTACGCACATCATCAAAAACTTGCTTTTCTTCTTTTGCTGTCAAGACATATCCCAACTCTTCTTCTGTAAACTGAAAATACAAAGGAGGTCCAATGGCTGATGAAGTAATGAGACTATAGCCATCTGGAGACCAACTGAGATCCAATATGGGACCTTGACAAGCGTTTTTTAAAGCAAGCAAAGCCTTGGAAGACTTGGAAACCCAGACAAGGAGTGTACCACTGGCTGTTCCAAATGCAATGGCAGTATATGCCTCATTTCCAATATCAACCTGTTCATCTCTTTTTGATTTGTACATTCGTTTAGAATAACGAACACAGAGAACGGGAACCGAGGTCTTAAAATACTCTGGTCTTTCGAAATTGCATTCACGATGAAATAATACAGCTGCATGTATACGTTTATCATTATGAACTGCTAAACAATTGGAACAAACAAGTTCTCTACCACAAGGAGACCAATCCAACCTATAAAACAAACTTTTTTGATACTAGAAACAACTTTTCAACTTTGCTGTGTCCATTCTTGAAGAAACTTACAAACCTCTACAGTTCGTGACTCTTTAAACGTCTCTCGAATTTCTTTTTCTATTCTCCAGTCACTTGTCTTCCAAATCAAAACCGCCAAGTCTTCACCATGACTAGCAAGAAATCGTCCAGTAGGGTCGAAGGATAAGCCTTTTACAAAGCTTTCGTGCCCTTGTAGACGTGTTACTATGGTATCTGATCTCACATTCCATATGATGATAGTATTATCAACACTACAAGAAGCTAATAGCTCTCCAGAGGGTGACCAAGCAACCCCAAGAACATCGTTGCTATGACCTGACAGCTTACGACCTCTCCAATTTTCTAGTGGAGTGGGTTCTTTACTACCAAAAGGACTGTAGCCTTTTCCTTCTTCCTTGTGGTAGATGAAAACGAGAAAATCGTCTCCTGCAGATGCCAACCACTGTCCTTGAGGTGACCAACGAACCATATTCACAGAGCGACTATGATAGGAGAGAGAAGCAGCAAGAGCGTTTTGGGGAATAGAAGAGTTGCTGTTTTTATCGGATGACTGTTCAGTGGAACGAGTTTCCTCCACTTGGAGTACTTCAACACCCTCTTCTTGTTCCTCGCCAATAAGATCTTGCTCTCCAATAACTAGGGCTTTCAAAAACCATATTCTAACAATACCATCACATCCACAAGTAGCAATTCGTGGGTTGTTTTGTATATTTTGAATATCAACAGAGAAAATATGTGGTTGACCTTGTCGTACTCGGTGTGTCAACCATTCAGGACGTAAAGCTCTTCCCATATTTTTTTAAAATTCAATCGAGTCCATTTTTCTTTCTTCTTAATAACAAGATTGGAAGTTTATTGAAAAATATCACATTCCAACCAAGCTTGTGAAGGACGCAACAATATACAAAGTTTTAGGAGAGAATTGTAAATGCCGTGTACATAAAGCTCTTTTTTAATGACAAGTTGCATTCGTATTTTTTCTGTTCTTCAACAGAGTATTGGTTGAGTCTATATACCCCAACTTGAAGGATTTGCAGGAAATTCGTTACGACTACTTGACATAGGTAGAGAATTTTGTCTACAAGGTTCGAAGAGAGAGTATTCCCTTCATTTACAAGCTACTAAAGTTTGTATACTCTGAAATTTGGGAATGACCGAATTAGAAGAAAGGAGCCACCTGAAATGAATCTTGTATGAACTGATACAAGGTCATTTTTGAGTCACAGAATGAGTTTGAGTTTTGCAGCTAAATTGAGAAGAAAACGTGTATCTCAAGTGTTGATCATTATGTTTGCAAAGGTATAGGATATTTCAAGTTTGGTGTTGTATTTTGTATTCTTGAAAACTTTGTAGTTGTATGCATTTGGTTTGAGTGGATACTAGCAGCAGGATTTGGGAATTTGGATGAAAGGGATAATAGAAGTAGGTTCGGCAACTTGCATGAAACATAAACAACCAGCTCTCCATACAGCCTGTATCAATGCCATCGCATCTCTACACTCATCAGTCAAAACGCATGACGCTCTCAAGACTGCTGATATCAAGAACGCATAGGAAGGTTCGAATAGGGCATTGGTCGAGGGAGAATATTTATTCTTCTACAGTCTCTCTGAGCCAACATGTCATTTTTATTCAGTACTGCATTTATTTATTTATAGATAATCTGTCATTTTTTTATAAACATAACATGGTCCTCATATGTATATATGCTGCAACAATATTCTTCCATCCAAATTCTCAACTTGTCAAACATCATTCACGAGACTACGATGACTTGCTCACTTTGCAACAAGAGAAAAACCATTGGATATATTCATAAGAATATGCAGATTCTAAAATTTGAAAGAAAAAGTAAACTTGAGAAGATTTCCAAAAAGGCACAAGCCACATATATGTCCTTGGCATTGCTAGATATAAGTAGAAGTTACTCGACGCATATTTGCAATAAATAGTGAAAACACCACAGATTCTAGGGATAATAACGACGAAGTTTCTGAATCATTCCTTGCATAGAAACCACAAGCAGAGCAAGCAAATTCTTAGTCAATAGATCTTACATTCTCAACTGCTTGTTCAAATATTCAAAGGATGACTAGTTTGCATAATTGACAAGCTTGTGTCTTTACGCTGCCAGCCAAACAACAATGAGTTCGAAGATTGAGTGCACACATCCTCTCTTTTTAGTTAAACTCAACCAGCGTTTTTCAACACAAAAAACATAGTTTTATTCGTCCGTTTTCATGGAAAATATAAAAGCTTACAAACAGAGATAAGCTTTGCTGTTGTAAGCTTCAATTAGAATAAAAGCACAAAGAACTTCTTCTCTCCTCCATCTCCTACTTTCCACTCTATTTTCTAAAAAGAATGTCCCTCAATAACACAAATTTGAAAGCAGCTGATTATTCTTTCATTTCTGTATTGTCTTTCAGTAATACTGCAGCTCTTAGAATTTTTTGAATGTATTGCTCTGGTATACCCATCAACTCTAGTGACTTTCTTCGAATCACTTGAGGATTATCTCCAAATATACGAGGAAATGTCAAAGCATAACGAGTGGCAACTTCTTCCGGTAATAACGCAGACTTGCAAAGAAACTCTTTCCAGTCAAAATGTGCATTTATACCACTCGATACTTGTTCTCTTCTTGTTTTATCTTTTTCCAGTTGTATAGAACTTTGAAAACCTTCCATTCGCATCCTATTCTCATCATTTGTTCTCGGTCTTATATTTCGAGCCACTCTTGAAGTAACATTTGATTGCTCAGCTTCCAAAGATGAAACATATTCATTAGACATCGACTCAAAGATAGTTTTGCACCATACTGAAAAGTCTTTACTGAACTCTTCTCGGTTTGCTTTCCCAATTTTCCTCAAAATATCGACATTATCTATTCCCAAAAATCGTTCAAGGTTCCTTTGAGAAACAACTACCAATTGCAGACATGATCGACGACTTTCATTCAAAGTTGACCCTGCAGAATGTTCAGTAACCAAATAACTTGCATCTTCAACAATATTATGTTCTTCAACAGAGAAACCTACAGATCGACCATAACTAGCACAAACTACCACAAACTGAAAACAAAGTTGAACAGATGAAGGAGATCCGTTATTCAAAACGGAAACAACTCCCTTAAAAAATTCTTTGGCTTCCTTCTCAATATTTGTTTTCGAGAATTCAGTTTTGTGATAAAATGTAAATGAAAATCCAACAACATAACGTGTTTGTCCATTATGGAATACAACATATGCATCAGGACCACTCGAATTGCCATCTTTTGGAACAAAAATACCACAACGTTGTAAATATTTTCCATAATGGTCAGAAAATGAATCAGAGACATGTCGGTCACAACAACAACATTAATTTATTTTTCATTTCACTTTGGCGATAGCGAGTTTGGAAGAAAAGTGGGAAGCTGTGGTCAAGTTTAAGTCTGTTGTGGTAGATCGTGAAAGAGATGTTGTTCGAGTGACAAAAGAACTGTATGATCTTCATAGCAACAGAGAACAACTCAGGGGTGTAACAAGTAGTTGCGACTATCGCTTGACGATACCATTAATAGTCAATCGAGGAAAACAGTAAAGGATACCAATCCAACTTCTTCTCTTTATCAACTGATGACTATGTCATACCCTTTATGGCTTGGACTGAGATGATTTGAACTATGGAAGAACGATCAATATGGCTTTTTCAACTATCGATATTCTTATTCTCGTATGCTAATATAATGGTAACTCTCATAGGATACTAGGAGGATTGGAAGGAAGCCAATGTTTATTTCACAAGTTTTTTATGCTCTTTGAGAGTATAAAGCTATTAAACATGGCCCATTCTCACATAGATAAGAAAGTTTCTTTCAGAATTTTCGAGAGTAGTCATGAGAGTTCCGAGAAATATAGATTGTTCATGAAGAATTTGTTCCATAGACGTCTCTCTCTAGATTTTCTGTATTTTATGGAACAGTTTTTACGTCACTTTTGCTTCATTTCGAAACACGGAACTAGAGTATGAACCAAGTCATTCTCTTCTACAGTCTATTCAAAAGCTCCAGTTGAAATATATTATTTAGTAGAAATGCAGAAACCCGCAAGCACAACACTCCTTTATTCTCAGCAATCATCAAATTCCTTTCTTACGATATCATGACAAGTAGCAGCTTATCACTAAAGCTACAAAAGTTGATGATAGCAAAAGACAAACCAAAACAAATGTGCAAAGAAGGATCCAAAATATCGCGTGGTGTTATCAAATCTCAGAAACAACATTGACTCACACAAGTGTATCATCAATACTCAATTTCTGTAAGAGTCAATAACTCCTGTCTCTTTCTCCTCTGAAAATAGTGGCATTTGATACTGTGGATTCTGTTAAGAGGAGAAAAGATATTTTTCAAGAAATTCAATTCAATCGAATTGAGTCTATTCTATCGATTCTTTTCTCGTATCTTGTCATTGCATAACATTTGAATCATAGTTGAATTCCTTCTCCTCAGTAATCGGCTATACAGTTGAGGTGTTTTTGAAGGTAAACATGACTGTTTAGAATTAAAGGCTTTTGCTGCATCCTCTTGCACGATAAACTTTGTAAAAACTACAACTTTTAAAGATATACAAGAAAGCAAACTATAAAAAGTACAAAGCTGCTTTAGGAACGAGATAACCCCAAGAGAGCTATTATCTCTTCCAATATAAAAAAAGGTAAAACTTTTAAAAGCTATGCAAATTCAAAGAACGATTTGTTCAGCTGCAGTTGAGTCCTAATCTTCTTCCAATCTCAACCATCAGCTCATTGAATAAGTGAGTCACTATACAAAAGTTCCTTGCGTTAGGCACTTGAAAGAAGACTCTTGCGAAATATAACCTGATGGGTACACTAGTAGAGGCTTCCTTTTGGATATTAGTAACGAGAATCAAAGACAACCCAACGTTTCGTATAAAAAACGGGTCTATCAATAGAAGGAATGTTCATTTCTACTAGGGACAAGTCAAACTTGAAAAAGAAGAGAAACGCTGTTTTATCCAAGTTGCTCTACAGCGAATAAAAATGTCGTCAACTCGCAAACAATATTCAGCAGAATAAGATAAAACAATTTATCTGATTCCTTTGCAAAGTCAAATCTCAAATTTATATTGTGATTGTTATCCAAACCGGTAAAGGTCTTGTTCTTTTAAATACATTGGATCAATTTCGTCTATTAGTAAAGAAGAATATAAATGTAGAAATAATGGAAAAATAAGAATCTTTCATCTCTTCTTGGCAAAGTAAAAAAGAAAGGTGAATCTTGAAATATATGTGCAAGGAGAAGTAAAAGCGTCACCACTTTTACTTCTTATAACAGTCAAAACTCTCTACAAGTTCTTTATGAAGAGAACAAAGCGAGACCCGTGTAACTTTTGAGGCTCGATCCTCCTTATCGTAAGTAGTTGTACGTATTTGTACATAGACAAAAGAATTCCAAACCTTTGAACAGTTTTTTGTTGTAGCCTTGTCCTCTGTATACTTTCCAATTCTAGAGTTGAATATACAATTTATTCTTCTTTATAACTCGTAATCGAACAAAGATTGTTCCTTGAGCGTAATTTGCATAGAAGGAAAGGTTCTATCTCTCACAATGCAAGCCAAACAGAGTAAATGTCAGTGAAATTGGAAAATGACAATTTTACACCTTTTAAGCAGTTTTCCTTAATTTTGAGTGACCAACAAAGAAAGGTTCTCAGATCGAGAACGAGTCAAAAACTGGTTGTAGCAAAACCCGTTCTTGATTTGTAATCAAAATAGCCTCACAAGTAGTTTGAAATTTACCTTGCAGAGACAAGATTGATCAAACTCAACGCTGTTAAAAGGCTACAGTGTCGCTAGGGAGTTGAGAGGACCTTTGTTACGACACTGTTCTTCTCGTTTCACAACAATACTGAGATATGAGATTGATTGTATCTAGCACACTTATTGTTCCAGAACCTTTTTACATATCTCCAAGTAAAATATTTTCTTTCATAAAACTCACTACAAGATACTACACCTCCAGTAGAAATGAGACAATACATAGCAATTCTTCTCATCATAGTCCAATTGGAAATTACACAATAGTTTAAAAAGGGCCAGTGTTGTTAAGGCTTTGAACTTGGTTAGGTTTACTTCTGAAACTTTTCCGACTTTAATTTCCAACTCATTTGTTGTTTTAGTTGGACAAGTGCAATTCTATTATCTACGTTTCTTTTTTAAGCCTTGCAGTTCATTCCTTTATAAAAATCCATCGAGTCGTCTTGAGCTCTGAGTTCCGGATAGACTGTAGTGTCTTTTTGATTCGTACAACATTGACTATCTATTTGACTTTTACATAGTTTATGCAAGACTTGTTGTTATTTCACTTCTGGTCTTGTATGGAAATTTGTGAGCTGTATTGTCAAGAAAAGAGCAAAGACAAAGGAGTTTAAGCTGTTGTTGAGTTTCACTACATTACCCAATTAGTTGTCTCGCAAGTTCATTTAGATTTAGTTTTTACTGATAATTGTTACAGAGCATTTTTGTGTATTTATTAGCAGTTGACAGTCTAGTCTTGTAGTCGATTGTTGAGAATCAGTCTTGGTTTCATATTTCAAAGATGTTTTTCCAAGAAACCAGTTAGACACTTAGTTGAGTGTTTTGGTCAGTATAAAGAGTTACTTTCCGTATGATAGTTTTTGTCTTCTATGTGACTTCTTTCAAGATGGAAAACTTGGTCTGTAACTCTGCAACAGGTTTTATAGTGAAAACAAACGATATTCGCACTCTTTGTAAAATTCATTCCTTTTCCAGAATAGCAAAGGAAAGTCTCGAGTCCATCATTGCATATTTTTAATGGCTGTTTGTATTGTCGAGCGTTTATATCAATTCTCTATTGATACTTTGAAATATTATGGATGGGGGGCTTTAGATAACGAAAGCTGAATAAACTTGTATTTTGAAAGCAAGGGAAAAGTTTTCAGTTCAAAGTATGCTCAACTTGTTGGGAACCATGAAATAAAGCAAGCAAAAGGACACTGTTGAAAATCTTGGTTGTGTTCACCTGGGTAAAATGTTGTGACAATGGCGATTGTAGCTATTAGTCCGTTTTGAGAAACGCCTTTGTTTTTATGAATTACTGGTTTTACCGAAGGTGAAAGATGTTTAAAACGATATGTAAGTAATAAGAGTAATACAGGTGAAACCAGTATTGATAGTGTTTCTGAAAGGCATATACTGCAAATCGTCTTTGGTCCATAGTACAGTTGGAAAGGAGGGTAACATTAGTAGTACGGTGTGAATGGGAAACAAGGCGACTTGTGTATAACAGTATTTGCATGCCAAGAGTGCTGCTGATCTGCTTTTCTTTTCTACACACTAAAGGTCGTTCTGTTGAAAATAGTGGTAGTTGTAGCTGTCAAAAAGCGAAAAAGAGACTTCACATTTTGTGCAAACAGCTTGCGTTTGGATAGTATACAAAGTAGCTCTGAAAGAAACTCACGAAGGATTGGTTGAACTTCAACAATATTACACGAGTGCAAACATTGATGTCATCGTGTCCGACTAGAGTTTTGGTTTGACTCTGAAAATAAAGTCCAACTTTTAGTAGATAATTCCTAGAAAGCATACGCAGACGAACAAAGTGGTTTGCACATATGACACGAACCTAAAACATTTTTCTACTATCGCAGCAAAATCAAACCACTCGCCACTACTTGAAATTCAACCAGAACAGCAACAACAACAAATATGAGCCCAAGCCTACTAAAGTATGGCATAGTCATCAAGTCTACAAAGAGAATGACTTGTGTTTCTATCTTTTACTGTTTTCTTCGTTGTTGGCTTGAGTGGACAATTGCAATTGTTTTACTTACTTGGAATTGTAAAATGACAGCAACGACAATAACAACAAGACAAAGTTATAGTGTATTGGTTAGTGGTACATGGAATATTAATAATAGTTTTTGTGATAAAAGTACGAATTTGACCTATTTTTTACCATACAAGAAAATTGCGTTGTTGAGTTTACAAAAGAAAAAGGCATTATTTGCACACTTACGACTATTCCTGTACCTTACTATCAGTAGGACTACATACGGTCCTGATTTTGAACAACAAGTAGAGTATCGAGTTGCTTTACTGGTCGATTTTCGATTTTGCTTGTATCTGTTTGAGACTAATCTTTATCTTTTGATTCTTGAAACGAACTTATTTGTTATCTCATGATAGTATGATGAAGCAACTAGTCGTCATTTCTTTTCGGAAAATATCGACGTACAACCTGTCAGAAGCTTTTTTCATTGGAAATCCCGAACACAAAGAATCTCTTTGTCCCGTGATAGTTGTTTTGCATTTGTAGGGATGTGTAACTCCAAGTGATCAATTCGAGACAATCTAGTCAGTTGAATCAAGTAATCTTTGACAAGTGAACTTGCAGTATCATGAAAGTGTACAACATACTGTCTTATGTGATCTAGAATCTACTACTGATTTATCTGAACATATATTAATGTTCTTATGTTGAAACCATCTCATGATTATTTGTGCTTCAGAACAATTCCATCTTAC